>NW_011889413.1:34753-106365 GCF_000151845.1 Pteropus vampyrus
GCGGCCGGCGGACTGGCGCTGGGGCTGACGCCCGACCCGGAGAGGGGAGCGCGGCCCGGGGACCAGAAACCCTCCGTGGGTGACAGGGTGGCCGTGGTGGAGCAGGGCCCCCTTCTCGTGCTCTCAGTTACCTCACCGCCTGCGCCGTTAACTGTGAACCGTTTGTCATTCTTTCCACTTGATAAATGGAAAGAAACATCACGTTTATATTTCACCAAGAGGGCGTTTGGGATGACAAGGGAAATGGGTGACGTCATTTCCCGTAACTGCGCGGTGGTCTCCGGGTTGCGACGTCGTGACCCCGGGGGCGGGGGGTGGCGGGAGCGGGTGCTGTGGGCGAACGCGCTGTGCGAACGTGTTTAAAGCACAGAACGCTGCACTGAGAGATCGTTAAGGCGCCAAATTTTATGTTTTATAGTTTATTTTAAAGAACACGAAGTACTAATATGAAGAATGAAAAAGTTTCAGTACAAAGTACAGATTTTTAAAAATAAACTTATTACAAACGTAACGTCAAAAATTTTGACAAGTTAGTCCTTGAAAAAAACGAATTGCCAAAAGCGGAAAAGAATATTTAGAAAATGTGCATACTTTTATATCTGCTAAAGGAATCGATTTCATAATTTAAAACCTTACGAAGAATACTCCAGGCCCAGATGATGACACCAGTAAATACTTCCAAACACATAAGGAGAAAATAATACAAATGTTACACAAACTCTTCCAGAAAAAAAAGCGGAATGCTTCCTAACGCCTGTGCATCCAAACTTTCCTGCAAAGGAAATTCCAGCCCCAAATGATTTCAATGGTGAATTCTATAAAATGAATAAGAAAGAAAGAACACCAGTATTAAACAAAATTTTAAGAAAATAGGGAATGGACACTTCCTGATTTGTTTTACGAGGCACACATAACTCATAAAAATATCCCACAAGAAAAAATTACAGACTAATATCCATTAAAATAGATGCAAAAATCCTTAACAAAACATTAGCAAGTCAATCTAAATATTCTGAGGGTAATCGTTATGGCCAAGTGGAGTTTATCCCAGTAATGCAAACTTGGACTAACACTTAGAAATTAAAGTAATTCACCATATTAATAGAATAAAGAAGAAAATTATATAATCATTTCAATAAATTTTTTTAAGATTTGACAAAATTCAATACTCAATCATTTTTAATCTCAGCAAAAATAGAACACCTTCTGTTAAAAGGCATCTATCAAAAAAAAACCTATCACTAAATATTATAATGATGTAAAAGTTTTTATCAGAAACAAGGCAAATATATCCACTTTCACCACTTCTATCCAACCTTTTATAGGTGTTTTGTTCATGGCAAAATTATGCTGAGACTGAGATTGTTAAATAATTTAATATAGGTTCACTGCAGGAACCATAACTTATATCTCACAAGCCGATAGCATGTAGGATAATATCTCTTAATAAGCCAATAAAGAAACATACTTCAAACCAATGATAGGTGAATTATGCTATTGTTCCAGGCAAAGGGGAGATGAAAGAAATTAAGTCCAAGTTTAGCTGAGGTGTGCCTTTCTACCTGGTGGTTCTTGGGAGTCGGCTTAGGCAATGGAGAGTTGATGTCCAGCTGCCAGGGAGACTTGAAAATCCCTGTGGCTGGAGCTTGATGCCAGTGGAACACAGGCACCAGTGTTGGCAGGCGAGATGGTCCCCTCCACAGGCTACTGCAGGGTGTTCAATGCCGCTGCAGAGAGTAGCCTGCCCCCAGCAGGAGCTGATGCCCCACGGTCTTCAGGGAGTTGTTTGGATCAGCAAACAGTAGCCTTGCCCAGACCAAACACTCTTGATATTAAAGCTTAAATGTTTATTACTTCATAGTCGTTCTGCTATGTGTTTGTATCAATAAGCACGACAGTTTGGGTGACACCCTGATACAGCCCCCATGTAAACAAATTCACCTTTGGAACAAAATAACTTCACTTAAACCCTGGTTTACACTTTCTTACTTTTCATATTCTCTATTTTGTTTGGTATATTCTTTATTTAAATCTAAAATAGATTAACTTATTCCCGCCTTTTGGATCATTCTCATTGGAGATGGTTCAGTCTCACAGAGGCATTTTTAAATCAAGGTATATGATTCCTCATTAGTTAAACATTCTAACAACCACTTGATCAGGTTTTTGTTGTTCATTTGGCTTAATGTCGTTGAATACTGTGTGCTGTTCTGGGCCCACAATGGACAAAGTGACAAAAATATGTGATGATTACAGAGTATATAGAAAAAGTTCCCGTCTAGTAAAAAACCAAAGAGGCTAATCTAGTAATGTTTTTTAAACATTAAACCTGAGATGATTTTATGACAAATTTCCAGGAGTCCTTAAAAGTTATTAAAAATATATTCAAATAACTGTTTGTAGAGTTCCTGAGAGGAGAAACACGGTTTTCCTTTGTTGCCTTTCCCTGGCATGGGTCCAGCACGCCCTGGCTTCTCACTGGGATGCAGCTCCCTGGGCAGAAACCTCACACACACAGAGCCGTGGAGGAAAGTGCGCTCACTGTGCTCATCGCCAGTTCTTTCTCAAAAGTAAAAAAAAAAAAAAAAAAGTTGAAAAACAAAAACAAAAGCCCTGCTGTTTTGAGCGGGTGCTGACGTTGCCATGGACCCCAGCAGCTCTGCTCCCGCTGGGCTGCCCTCCTGGATGGAAGCACAGGTTTTGGAATGACTGGGGAGAGAACTAAAGGATTCATGGAATCTGATGTAGTATAAAAATAATGAAATGCGATACTTGTGAAATAGATAGTCTATCACAATTTGCCAAATTATGTCTTCTAGATTGGCCAACGAGTTTGTCTTGCGCTTTTGGAATGTCGTGGACTGGCTCAAAATGAAATCTGTGTCCTTCGTCCTTTGCTCTATCTGCCAGGAGTTCACCTGACAGAGCCAGGTACTTTGATACATAGGAATAGTAACTTTTATGATAATAACAGCGACCACTGAGTGAGCGCATTAGGCACTGCACATTGTATGCGCTGGTGCAGGCGTGTGTGTGCGTGTGCGTGTGCGTGCATGCACAACTTCACTTACTGCCCCAGCAACCCTCTGAGGGGTGCTGCTTTTCCTCTTTTCCTGAGGCTGAGAATTGTGCAGTCATTTGCTGAAGGTCTCCCCACAGCGCAGGACCTGAACCCCGCCTGGCTCCCCAGGGCCTGCGGTGGCTGCAGCCTCCTTCACAGCAGGGACAATCCCCACTGCTGCGACACGCGTTTACCACAACAGCAGCCTCTGTCCCTTCTCCCACGTCCCTTTGGAACACAGGCACCCTTTTCTCCCCATGGACATGGGTCACTGTAATCAACCTCGTGAGCAGCTTGGTGGCGGATGGCACTGTCCTTTGTGTGAGAGAACGTCGCTGCCCAAGGCCTCACCTCCTGGAAACTCAAGCCCGAGGACTCTCTGGCCCCTGCGCGGACGCACCGGGCCTGGGTCTGGTCAGTGCACTAAGTGGCACTGAGGGCTGGTGAGCGGACGAGGGGTGGGCTGAAAGGAGGGCCTCTGAGTGACAGGAGACGTGGTGGAAGCTATGTGCCTGCTGACCTAGGTGCAGACGGCAGTCCAGTCTGGGAAGTGGACCCGGCCCCCCATGATGCTGCTGCCCCCCCAATTCTGGCAGCCCACTCCTCTGCCAGCAGACCCTCCTGGTGGGTCCCATGGCTGACTTTCCATCGAGAGAAATGGCAGCCTAGACGCGGAGGGGCTGAGCCTCCATCACCCCTCCTGGCACCCCAGATGGAGAAGCTGGCCATTTCTCAAGGTGCCACAGCCACTCATCAGGCAGATGGCTCCTGGCCAGTGTCCCTCATACTTTTCTTCCTGGGCTCCACATGGCGGGCAGTGATGGCTCTGCAGCAAGCAGCTCCAGTCGGTTCTCTGCCTCCTGAAGCTTTGTTCTCACCTGGGCAACAGTGCACACCCCTCCCCTACGTAGACCCTTTACGCTTACGAGCGCCTGTTACATCATGCGATGTGGTCTAACACGCACAGAGCTGGGCCGTGTCCTGGTCCCTGGCAGAGCTTCTAAAACCCTGTACTCCCGGGATGATGGTGTGGGAGGCACAGCTTGTTATTCCCAGTGGGACCTTCCAGCCACACCTAACATGATGCTAATGAGCAGACCGTGGGCCTCAGGGTGGGGGCTGGTCACCAGGGGAACCACCACAGAGGAGAGAGCTGGACCTTGCATCCCCACCCTGACCTTGGGGCTGAGCCAGTCATCAATGGTCAGTGACAATCCATCGTGCCTACAGGGTGGGACCTCCATAAAACCCCCAAAACAAGGTTCAGAGAGCATCCGAGTTGGTGAGCAGTGGCGGTGCTGGGGCATCGGTGCACCCCGAGAGCACGGGGGCTGCGAGACCCCCAGACCCCACCCGCCCACGTCTTCCTTCCTCCCGTCCCAAACTTTACGCAAACTAAATGACGTGTTTCCTGGAGCTCTGTGAGCCGCTCCGGCAAATTCATAGAACCCGAGGAGGGGTCCGGGGGACCCCCATTTTTAGGCAGTCAGTCGGAGTACGTGTGGCCCGGGACTTGCAAGTGACGTCTGAAGGGGGCAGTGCTGTGAGACTGAGCCCTAACTGGGGGGCCGGCACCAGCCCCACAGCTGGAGTCGGAACCGAGCCGAACTGCGGGACACGTGCTGGTGCCAGGGAATCGACGATGTCGGGGACCCAGGCACCGGATGTCAGAAGTGCTCCGGGCGCCAGTTCGGGGGTTTATATGCTCGGAAGGAGCCATAGATGCCAGGCAGTCGAGCTGTTGTTTCCCTCCACTCTGTCCCTCTGCTAAGTTTACTCTTTTTAAACATTTCGAAAACATTTTAGACTAATGAAAGATTAATAAAAAATCAATAAACTGTTTTGTTCTTTGTGTTGCCCAGTGTACCAGTGGGTCCGATCAAAGGACAGAAGCCACAAAGTAATGTAAACAGGGCACGTTTAACAGGGGCATGACAGTCCCTGCACAGAGAACCCTAAGGGCCCCCTGGGCCTGAGTGACGATGACCAAGAACAGACCTCCCCAAGGCCGGGTCTGCACGGAGTGGGAGGTCGCTGCTGCTCGGCCAGAGCTGGTCCCCAGGCATCAGCAGCAGGGACGCCTGCTGGGGCAGGGGCGCACGGTGCGCCTGAGGGTCCTGCGCGTTAGTGCCGGCCATGCCCAGACCGCAGGCCGTGGTGCGGGGCTGTCGCCGGGAGGAACCCTGAGGCGGGAGGACGAGGGACAGGCTCAGCGCCACGGTCCCCAGCCGACCGCCCCGACGAGTGCCCGCATCCAAGCCCACGCCCCGCGCCAGGCGGAGGCCAGGAACGCCGTGCGAACTGCGCCGTGCGAACTGCTGCAAACTGCACCGTCTGGCCACTGGTTGTCCTGTGAGTGACCTCCGACCCAGGCGCCTCCCGCCTTCAGCCTGCACCAGGGAGACACGGCCCACTGACCGGCCATCTCGCAGCTCCCCGGCACCGGCAGGCTGAGGCGGCCAACGTGGACGCAGGCGCAGAGTGAGCCATGCCCGCGTCACCAGTTGGGGCGCAGAGGCCGTGCGGCCCAGGCCAGGCCGCAGGGTGGCCGAGGGCTGCCCTCTCCGGACACATAGCTGGAGCCAAGCGGCGCCAGACGCTGGAAGCGGGAGATGCAGAGCGAGATGGGGAGCCCCGTCCCGCAGGGCCGCCCCCGGCCCGAGCCCACGCATCTGCCCGGCCCACCGGGTGGCTCCAGCGCCAGGCAGACAGTGGCAGGCCCGGCGCGGGGTCCAGACTTCGGGACCCGCGACAAGCGCAGCTCGCCGCATGCGTCTGGATCCTGCGCCACAGCGAAGTCATTGCACCTTTCTGCAATGACACAGCCGCCTTTGTGACGAGTGAAGACGTCCCTCGCCCGGCGGGAAGATGCACAGACGCAACAGTCCCGTGCCCACCGCGATGTTTACTCTTGGATTCAGCTGTTTCCACTGAAAATCCAGTCACCTGGACACCACACTGAAAGGCCCCCCTCCAACACGTTGCTTATCAGGTAACACCTGGGGAGGAGACAGAAGAAAACGGTCAGTGAATAAACGCATATAAGAAGCAGAAGTGCGCAAAGCCGCCGGGTCCTCGCTGGCGGACAGGTGGTGAGTGAGGCCTGGCTGACGTCCTTCCGCCAGAGCCCATGCCTCGCCTCGCCTCCTGGCCCTTAGCCAGAAGCTGCTGGCTCCGCAGTGGGCAGTGACCAGACCTTCACGGCCGAAGGACCTGACCCCGCGGTCCTGGCGAGCTGTGACTTTTTGGTGGCTGCAGTTTTCTGTCGGCCTTCGGTGCCCACGGAAAGACTAAGAGGGCCCAGGGCCCCAGGTGCCGTGGACGCCCGCCCCGTGCCAGCTGGATCCACCACTCCAGCCAGCACGTCACCCCTTTTTGCCTGTTGGTTCAGAGGCAGAAGGAGCCCTAAGTGGCCTAGTGGCTGGCTCGGCGTTGGCTGCGGGGAGGTGTGCCCCTCTGTATACCAAGATCTCTAGACTGTCCCAAAGTTGCTGGGACTGGAAACCAACATCCTGCGAGAAGGTTACTAAGTGTCGTGGGGGGAGGAGCACGCGTACTTCCAATTCTTTTCTCTCTCTCTTTTTTAAGCGCCCACAGCACCCGGTATTCCCAGGCGGTCTCCCATCCAAGTACTATTCAGGCCCGACCCTGCTTAGCTTCCGAGGTTGGCCAGGATCAGGCACGTTCCGGGTGGCAGGCCATAGACCGCGTACTTCCAATTCTCGATTCCCGCACCCATGTGCCTGGCTCTGGAGGACACAGCACCGTGGAGTGGCCCCTGGTTCAGAGTGGCCTGTGATACCGAACCCCTCCCTTCAGTGCTGACTGCCCCGCCGGATGCCACGACTGACTATTCAGGAAGCTCGTGCACCCGGCGACGGGGCCGGCTACCTCCAGGTCATCGGTGTGTGGCGAAACCAGTTTTCTCATGGGCACAAGCCCCTCGTCACACTTCCTCCGCTCCCTGGTCGTGTACAAAGCTGCCCAGACGCCACTGCAGTGGACACAGCTTTCGTGGGGCCGGGGCGTCGGGTGGGCGCGGTGCGGACGGGGCAGTCCACTCCACGACCAGGGAGGACAGGCCTCTGCCCCTCCTGGGACAGAAGAGGCCCTCCGTAGTCAGCTGGCCACCAGGCATCTACTGGTCCCCACGGACTCAGCACGGGTCTTGGCTGTCAGCGGCTCGGGTCAGCTTTGGTGAGAGGACCATGACGATGAGCGCATGCACGTTTCCATGTCTGCCACACGGCCACTTTGCTCACGGACACAGTGAGTGAGCCCTGGAGTGGTGACAGGCGGAGCTGGCTGACACTCACGGGGCGACCACGTCCCCGACTGCTCAGAGCCTCTTCTGCAGGGCGTGCCCACGGGGACATTCGCTCGATCACAGGTGCCCAGACCGCTCGGTCCCGGCTCTGTCCCCCGTCTCCTCCACAGCCTTCCTTGTCACTGGTCCTCCGGTCTTATTCCTGCCGAGCTGCTGGCCAACCAAATCGTGAGCACCCTTGCGTGAATGGATGCACATCCTTACTCCAGCCACTCGTCACTGCAGACGCATAGGGCAACCCAGCAAACTGCTCAAAGCTCTGCCTGAGAGGACTACCCGTTGCCACTGCTTTTCAAGGTCACCTTGAGTGGGGCCCAAACGCTGTGTCTGTGCCCTTCAGGGCAGAGCCCACACACACTGCAGACCCTGGGGGGCCCCCCACCAGGCAGCTGGTTGTAAGGCGCAGACCTGGGGGCCAGGCCCGAGCTCCCAGCCCCGCTGTTTCCAGGGACACTTCTGGGTGTTGAGCCACCAAGAATTTCCCAGTAACACCGATGACAACAAACGACAGTGTCCACAGACATCTTTGTGGTGCTGCATGGCCACCTCGAGCCCGAGCCAGCAGGAGGGCCCTGGAGCCAGCGCTTTCCAGGTCAGTGTCCTGGGGAGTGCTCACCCCCGGCTTCTGCCTAGAGCGGCTGGGCGGGGCGCCACTGGGGACGGGTACAGGCGGCCCCCTGGCCGCCTGTGGGCCTGTCTCAAGGAGGGCACAGCACCTCACCTCTGCAGATCACACTTTGCAAAGGACATGTCCAGGGGGCCGTCGGGCTCTGACAGTCTGTGACCTTCGCCCTGGGTGAAGGAGGCCTTGGGGTGCACGTCTCAATCACATTACACAAGGATCTTCCCTAAAAGCATCAGGTATCAATTTTGTCGCACAGGTCAGTCTCTGCAGACACTGGCCTCGGTGGCTTCTCCAGGCAGCCCTGCTTGGCTCAGGGTGCTGATGTCCCGGGCCTCCTGCGGGTGGCCGGCAGGGGCTGGAGACAGCGGGCTTGGGGCCCTTGCCCTGGAAACCAGCCTGCATTGGGCTCGTCCAGGCTGAAGGGTGGCTTTGTCTGAACCGGTTAAAGCTGGCTTTCAGATCATCAACATCACGCATAAATTAGGAACGGCACAAAAAGCTGACTCCCCACTTCCTGCCCTGCAGGCTCTTGTCTTCCTTGGCCCAAGTGCAGTCCCAGGGGGCCTGGCCGGGCCGCCCCCAAGCACTCTCGGCCCCCATTGGCCACCTGGGCCTGCATGGGCCGGCCAGAGGAGGGATAAAAAGCGCCCCTGCCACCACGGCTGCCAGGGACACTGCAGCCAGGAGGTGACCAGAGGAGCAACCGAGGCCTGACGTGAGTGAGGAGCCTGCTCTTCTCTCCTGGGGGATGAGACCGAGAGGGTGGGGCAGGGACGGGGTGGTAGCTGCGGCATTTCAGTGGTGTGCCTCAGACCCGCGGGGTGGGCGTGAGGCCGCTTGCTCTGCTCACCTGCTCAGGCCCGAGTCGGTTGAGAGTCGCAGAAGCCTCCGTGGGGCTCACAGGTGGCTGCTGACACCCTTGGTCTCACAGATAAATGCCTTCTCTGCTGGCTCCCTGCCGCCCTAGGCCTGGGCAGGCGACCCCAAGGTCCCTGGGACACTACTCAGAAGCTACGCGATCCCCCAGAGGTCTGCAAGTAAACTACATAGCAGGTCAAAGGGCGAGCGAGGTCGGGGTTCGGGCGCCTCCCCTGGTGGGGCCCTCCACCGAGTCAAAGCCCCAAAGTTCTCGTTTTTAACATGGAAAGATGAACGAAGGGGCAAGAGGCTGACTGAGGCCAGAACGGAGCTCGGAGGGCGCGTGGGGGTTTCCGTTTCTCTTAAAAGCTAAACCGTAAATCACTGGTTGTTTCTTTGTCAAAAGGAAGGCTTAGCAGGAAAAGATTTTAATTTGTACAGTTATGAAGAAAACATATGGAATGTTTTATACTTTTCCTTTTAAAAAATCCCGCTAGTCATACTTCGCAAGAAATAATTTTACCTCTCCATCCCCAAATCATCAAGGAATTTGGGAAGCATTGGGATGATGTAAAAGTTTTTTGTTTGGTTGGCTTCATTAAAAAAAAATCAGTAATTGAAAACTTGAGTGCAAAGGATAAGAAAGTACAAAATGATAAAAATTTTAATCCAGCTGAATTGTTCCATCTATATGTACTAGATCCGGTTTTTAGGGACTTAAAAGCAAAACAAAGCAGATTGATTATCAATAGGGCAAGACAAAAAACCACAATTCTCTTTCCTTTGGGAAATCAGAAATAATCTTAAATATTTTATTCCAATTTATTTTTAACATGTGACATATTCAACACGAGAATGATGTTTAACAATTAGATGTAATTCTTGCATTTATTTTTAACCAAGACAGTGCTAAGATTCTTTAATAATTAGAACTCAAGGGAAAGTCGGCGAATGCCTCTGGCTGAGCCTGGGATTTGTGAGGAGGCTGAGAGGCGACCCTGACCCTCTAAGATGCGCCTGCCCGCGGCTGAGCAGAGCCCTCTGCAGTCTGCAGGCCGAGGCGGGCGGGGAGCAGGACGCTTCTCTGACGACTGCAGAGAAAGGGCAGTGAGCAGGCGGCACCGCGGCCACCGGGGGCAGTGCGGACGGGGCCCGGGCTGCCCCTGCCGGACCAGCTCAGCCGCAGGGTCTGACAACGCGTCTGTTTCCAGTAGATCGAGGCACTCACTGTTCACTGATCTTTTTTAAAAAATTGTGGCAATCCTCCCATCTTTATTTTTCCAGTAACTCTTTTTTTCCAGCAATTCCCACATTTCATGACCCTTGAAACCCCCATGGGGGGACCTGCACTGTCCTGGGCTGCTCGGTAACACAGGTGTGCTGCCGCACGCACAGAGTCTCCTCCCGTGGTCCAGGTGTTGCTGAGGGGGTGTCGGAACACTTTTGGTGTCTGTGCCCTCCTCCGGCTCTGCACGGGCACTCGTCTTGGAGTGACCGCGCTGCGGGGCAGAGGGCAGCCCCCGGGGAGCAGGTGGGAGTCCACCCCAGAGCCCCTCACTGCTCTGCCTGTTTTTGCTCATTTCTCATCAGCCAAACCCAACCGGCAGCCAGAGCCCTGGGAACGTTATAGACGCGGCCAGCAGGGATGAGCGGAGCGGGGTCTAAGAGTCACGGGGTGAAGTGTGACAACCGTGGGGGTCCCCAGAGTGCCCTGCCCTGAGCCTCAGAGGGGCAATGGGCCTTGTCCAGCCGGGGCCCGAGACAGCATGTGCCCTGCCATGTAAGACGAGGCAGGAAGCGTGAGCAGGTGTGTTTCCTCTGGGCCCCAGGATGTCCGAGCTGGAGAAGGCCGTGGTGGCCCTCATCGGCGTTTTCCATCAGTACTCCGGGAGGGAGGGCGACAAGCACAAGCTGAAGAAGTCCGAGCTCAAGGAGCTGCTCAGCAACGAGCTCCCCCACTTCCTCGAGGTGAGTCTTGCCTTCGAAGCCGCCAGTGGTGCCTTCTCTCCCCTCACAAAACCGCGTGCACGTCTCTTCGGAGCAGCCCCGAGGGTGGTCCTGCTCCCAGGCAAAGGCAGGACCGCGACGGCAGGACCTCTGGAGAAACTTGAGGTGCCCCGCCATAGCGACGGCGGCACGGACGGGCATGCGCTGGCGACTTAGCGTGGCCACGGCGAGCACGTTGGAAAGATGCTAGAGACGAGCTTCTGCTTGGAGGAAAAGGGCTGTTATGGCTTTAGCTAGATGTTTAGCATCCACGACGGTGATCGAAGACGCCACTCGGCACACGTTTACTGAGCACTCCCGACGTCCCAGCCTGGGACACCCAGGCCCGAGGACGTAGCCTCCGTGTCGGCTTGGCACAGGCTGCAGGGCCTACCTGACGAGACAGTGCCCTGCGCCAGCTGCAGGCCTCAGGGGCTAAGGTAACGGGAGAGGAGGGGCCTTCAGTTTCAGACCATCCTCATGGGCCCCTTCCCCAGGCAGGTCCCTCTCTGGCCTGTGGTGCGACGTCTAGACGCCTTGCCGAGGACTCACTCCCCTGCCCATAGCTCTGGCCCGAATCAGCTGCCCTCGCCTCATGGCTCACCGCTCTGTGCCTGGAGGCACTGAACTGCCATCACCTTAGTGCCCAGAACCCAGGACACTGAAGTGACCAACTACTCGGGGGAAATGGCCAGCCAGTGAGCCAGGGCACTCCTGTCTGGCAGGCCAGTCCTAGGGAAGACACCAGAGACAGGCCCTGGGACAGTGACCGGCAGCCTCCATCCCAGCCGGCCGAGCCGCTAAGCGCAGGACGAGCCCAGGTTCAGGCAGCAGACTGGCGGGGTTCACCCGTTCCACACCCACCCAAACACTCCGTCTCTGTGACGGCAGGGCCAGGGCAGAGGAAGTGGCCTGCAGGCCTGAGGCGGGGCGGGGGCGGCCCTAGTCTGACTCTGGGCAGTCAGCTGTCCCTCCCACGGTGTGTTCAGTTGTCTAGGCCCAACAATCCCCTAACTCAACAAGCAAAACGTCCCAGGGTCTTCTCGGTTGTAGGATGAGATGAGACAGTGTCTGTCAGGTGCTTACCGTAGAGTGAGAGCGTGATAACCAGTAACTGCTATTATTAGTGATTTGAAAACAGCTTGGCACGTGGGAACCACAGTTTGTAAAAGATAAGCAATTCGTGGGAAGTGTAGCGAGGTCTCGTGAACATGTGCTGGCCTGGTTTTACCAAGGCAATTTCAGTTGGGAAGCAAATCCATGGTATAGGGACACAACGCACGCGTCTCCGCCGACGCGCATGGGCCCTGCCTGCGCGCGCCCGAGGCCGCGTCCTTCCCGCCTCTCTGTAGCTGGCCCCGAGTTTGTGCTTGGTTCTAACTCTATTCACTTGGCTCCGTGCTGCGAGGAGGAACATCAGAGGCGGTCCGTGACACCCACAAAGCAACTCACCACGTTAACACATCAGGGCATGTTTCCGAGCTGCTCCAGACAAAACACCCTCAGACACGACGGTCCACGGAAGCCCCTACTGCAGGATTCCGCACACAGGGACGGAGAAAACGTAGGGGCCAGAGGCGCAGTCTTTCCTTCCCGGACATTTGCAGACCCTCCGTCCGGCTGCTCTGTATGCTTCTCTTCTTTTCCGGTTGTTTTGTTTGATGTTAAGTGCAGGTTCTCAGATCTTGGTTGTTCCGTTCAGTCTTTACACGTAGCCCAGGTGGGTCCCACTGGGCCTAGAGTGAGGTAGAGAAGGCACAGCCCCAACCAGCAGCCCCCTGGTCACAGGAGAAGTACTTCAGGCATTTTGCATTTTATATCTTACATTGTTTCTGATACTGATTTTTAAGATCAGCCAACTGTTAGTCATGTTTCTATGGCCCTAAATTCCGCTTAAAAACAGGCCGAGCACCTTCTCTCATCTCTCGTAGGAAATCAGGGAGCAGGAGGCTGTGGACAAAGTCATGGAAGCTCTGGACCTCGATGGGGACGGCGAATGTGACTTCCGGGAATTCATGGCCTTCGTTGCCATGGTCACCACTGCCTGCCATGAGTTCTTTGAGCAGGAGTGAACCAGGGAGAACGGCCAAGCTGGCCCTGTCGCAGAGATGAAGGTCACACAGGAAGCGCAGAGCGGGGGCTTGCAGGCCAGTAGGCGCTGCACTTCCCGCTGTGCCGTAGCTAACTAGGGAGCTTACTGCTTTGTGAAGGGCACATTGGAACCCTCTTTCCAAGGGCTGCTTTTAGGGGCCCCATCCTCACTTCTGCTGTGCTAGGCATCTGTGCGAGCGCCCAGTCCCGGGAAATCAATAATTGTCACTTAGGAAAGTCAATTGTCAGCCACAAAGCCTGTGCCACCCCGGCTGCCGCGGCTATGTAGAACTCTAACCCCCAACAGCACCCCTGACTGCTAACCAAGACTCCGGCAGCCGCGGTTTAGTCGCCGCCACATCTAAAACTGCGCAGCTCTGCCCGCCTCCCTCTGAAAAGGCGCCCATCGCCGGTGCACAGGACACCTGACGCAGCCGGTGTCTGGCCGAGCCGTCGGCCGGCCCACAGAGCACGGCCACCTGTAGGTCCCTTTTCCGAGGGGAGGCTGCGATTACTGAGTAAATGTTTAACGCCAGCAGTTCTAAAGGGGAAAATGTGTCTCAGAAAGCAACACGCTCTGACATTTCAGCTCTCATCAGACGGAGAGTCAGCTACATTCAGCGGCTCTGTCCTGAGGGCTCGTGCCTGCGGGGTCTGTGGGACGCCTGCTGGCAGGGGTGCCTGGGCTCAGGGCCAGGGGGCCGGCTTGGCCCCCGCCTCTGGGAGACCCTTGTACTGCAAGGCTCTTTCTCCTCGGCCTCGTTGCCGGTCACCGCTGAGCGACCGGCTTGTCTGTGCTGAGGCGGGTCTCTCCTCACTGTGGGCAAAGTTACGCTTCCGTGTCCATGAATTCAAGTAAATCATTTCACCTAATCAAGTTACAAATATTAAAAACCACTTCTAGAAAAATCCGAGTCAATCTCATCCCCCCCTTTCCTGTTTTATTCAAGGACACAGATCCTTTGGAAAGTCATAAATCAATTGGTGGCTTCTGCTTGCATTAAATAAAAGCACTGCGACATCTCGTAGCCATTGAATGTGGAGTGAGAGCGAGTGCCCGCTGGGGTCTGGGGGCTGCCTCTGCTGCCACACGGTCGGTGGTACCTGCTGGTCCCTTGGTACTGGCCGCAGACCCAGTAGAGAAGGGTGCTGGGTGGTGGCTGCCGTTTCGGGAGCCCTTGGGGGCACTGCCTATGTGGCTGGTCTGGGCAAGCTCCCACCCTAGGAGACCCCCGCACGGCGGCCCTCCAGATGGCCCCACGGGACAGATGCAGCAGCACCAACGGCCCAGGGGAAACGCGAATCCCGCAGGCAGGGTGCCCCGAGCTGGTCCCCGGGGAGACGCTGCCAGCGGGGCGAACGGACTCGGCCAGCAGAGGGGCGGGGCCCCCAGGAGCTGGGAGGGCTGAGGCAAGGGGCTGAGGAACCGGCTAGTCCCCAGGCCTGGGGAGAGGGGTGCCCCAGGGGTTTCCAGTGGGAGGGGCAGTGGGGGTGGGGTGTCCCTGGAGAGGCGGGGCCAGCCTGGGCTCTGTGCAGGCCCCTGGGGCCCCATCTGAGGCTTCAGGCGGGTCAGCCTGGGAACCGCCGGCCATGCCCAGTGGCCACGCGCCGCTGTCCTGCCATCTGGTGTCCGGCGCTTTCACGGGGGCCAGGCCCTGGGCTGCGGTGGGGACACAGGAGGAGCAGAAGGCTGGGCAGGCCCAGGGGGTGGGCCACGTCTGTGCGGCTCCTGCTCCAGCCAGGGGCCGCACAGCCCTGCGCAGGGGGTCCCGGTAACAGGGAGGTGGGTGTGGGTTGGCTCTGGGCTGTGGTGAGAGAGGTCTCCCTTCACCAGAGGGCAGCCAAGGGCTTTGGCCAGGTGGCGCCAGGGCCTCCCTTGCCCCCACGGATCCAAGAATCCCAAGGGTACTCAGCCCTCTGATGTCCAGCCTGCTTCTAAACCACAGGGAAGGGCAGGTGTCCCAGCCCTTTGGGGCACCTGCCTTCTGTCCCTACGCCCAGGGATGCACCTTCACCCGGGGTGGCGGGGCACTGCTCCCCCCAGTCCTCACAGCCACCCCCCATCCTCGGAGAGGGACGCTGTTCCCCACCGGTCCTCGTAGCACCCCCCTCCCCCCGGGGAGGGACACCGCTCCCCGCCACTCCTCACAGCCACCCCGGGGATGGACGCTGCTCCCGCCGGTCACCCTGGGCTCCCTCGCAGCAGCGACGTGAGCTCTGGCTTGTAAAGAGTCCATCCTCTTCCTGTCCTCAGTTAAGAGGGACCTGCCCCCACCGAGAGGCACTGTGTGGTCCCAGGCATGGTGGTGGTGGCCCCACACTCGGGCTGGGTGGGCGGCTATGGCTGGGGCAAGGCACAGGGCAGGGACAGCTCCTCTCAGGCATCCTCAGGGACCATCAGGTCTCAGCAAGATCTCTGCATTTTAAATGACCTGTCGTCTCAGGTTGCTTTTCTCACGACCCAGTCCAGCCACACAGAGTTCCCCGTGTCCCATCAGTTTACCAGTTCCATCCAGGAGACGGGGCCACAGTCGCCCAGAGAACGTCCCCAACGGCAGCATGGAGGCTCTCTGGACAGAGACCATGAGCAGAGGGCCCTGTCTGGCGGCCCTGCCCTGGCAAGTGCCGCAGGGTCTGGGGCCTGCAGGGACCCATGCTCCCTGCCCTGGCCCCCACCCGCACACGCTGCTGTCTCTGCGCGGAGCCCAGGCGCCACACTGCGCTTTCCCGCCACGAGCCGCGACCATGTGCGCACACCCTGGTCACAACACGCACACACGCACACGCGGGCGGATAACCTCTGCCTTCCGAATGGTTTAACCTGTCCAGTCATCGTCAGCGCGGTCAGAGCTGGATTCCCCTCTGTTTTACTTTTCCTTTACCACTTTCTTGGGCATTAAGTGAATATTTCCTAATAAAGCATTTAGATTTCTTGAATTATGTTTTCTGAGCTTTTTTTTTTAGTGGTTGCTGTTTAGTGACAGTGGCTTTGGCCAGGCTCTCTAGCCTCCTTGCCAACCACTCCCGGCTCTTAAACTTCACCAGCTGCCAGCTGATTTCTCTGCTGTTTTCGACATTGTTCTGTGGGCGTCAACGGCCCTGTCACCGACTTTGAGCAAATCCAGGACTAGCTGGTGGAACACAGGCACATACCTCTTCATGACGAGGCTGTTCCGAGCAACGTGTCCCTAGGTGATTTCATCACGTGAACTTTGTACAGTGCACCTACACACACCTGGATGGGCTAGCCCACTGCACACCTGGCTGCGAGCCTGCACAGCACGTTACCGAACAGACAGCACGAGACTAGATCAAGCATGAGAGGCGATGCCATCAAGAGACGCGGTGAGCACAGGCTGCGCGAGGCTGCGGGGGAGGGAACATGGGCGCCGCTGTACAGAAGACTTTGTATACGGAGGACGCGCGCCCTGAAGCAACAACAGTACAGCAACGACGCAAACCAGCGACCGCGCCGTCACCCCGCCAGGGATCACGCGCCACTCGGAACCGCAGGAGCCGCACTTTCGTGAGTGGCAGGGCGGGGTTCTTTACACCAGCGTCGCCACGAACACGGGGGCCGTGCATTGTGCGACGTCATGACGGCTGTGAAGTCCCCAGGCAACAGGACCCTTCCAGCTCCATCACGACCTTGCGGGACCGCTGTCGCACATGTGGTATCACCGGCCACCACTGTGGTGCTGCCGCTCGTGACTGCAGCTTCCCAGGTCAGGGTTTGAGACCCTTTCTACCCCTAGAGGGTCCTTCCCAGCTTCTCCCCCGGTTCTCCTGCCGACGAGCTGGCCTGCGACTTAGCCTGTGTCTTCACTGGATCCGCGCGCCTCTTCCCAGCTGCCCCTCGCCACGGTGTCCATCTCCGAGTGCCCTGAGCACGGAGCTCTCCGAGCTCTTCTGCAGAGAGAGGCGTCCCTTTGGGAGGAGACGAGGAGCTGTCTGATGGTTCTCGCTTCTCCCAGCAGCAAAATCTCTGGGCCCGGATTCTGGACCCAGGCTTCTGACACCTTCACTTTAGGCGCTGGGTGTTCAGTGGAGTGGAGGGCAGCAGTGGGTCTTCTGAGCTTGCATCTCCTGGCATGAGCGGGGCCAGGGCACCAGGGGTCCCCTGCACTCTCGGTGGGCTTCGTCCCAGGCAGAGGCTCCAGTGCGGCTGGGTGGGAGACGAGCCCCTGCCTCAGGTGCGCCTGCTCAGGATGCAGCCTGGGGGAAGGCGAGAGGCGGGTTGGGGAAGGGCGGGGACAGAGCTGAGTGGGGTTTCTGCCCGGCTGGGCAGGGCCAGGGCTTGGGGGGGAAGGGGAGGCAAGGGGCAGTCTGGGCTCCAACGCCAGACCCCGCCTCTCCGACCGACCTCCACGCACAGCGGCCGCCCCAGCTGCGCCAGGCCCTCAGCAAACTGCCGTCTCCGAAACGGTAATTTTCGCCAGCTTCACTGGCTGGCATGTCCGTGGCACTTCTCAGGCTGTCGTGCTAGAAAGTGACCGTCTAGCTGCACTTTTCGGTGCAAAGTAAACACTTGTCTCACTTCACCAGAGCACGGCTGGTGACAAGGGATCTGTGCGCCCTCTGCCCCGCTTCACCTGGTCCCTCACGGCCCTTTTCCGGCTCTTGGCCTTTACGTGGCATCTGCAGTGAACGTCCATGGAATTTGGCTCTTTCAGTCACTTGGAGCATCTGGGGAATACACCACCCTGTGCTCAGCTGACACTTAAAACTTGGAATAACCTCTCAGTTTCTCACTTGGCGCTGCCCGTGGCAAACTCCGCGAGGTCCCCCGCAAACCCCTCATGGACTCCGGTAAAGACTCCCTCGTTAAACCCTGAAGGGGAGGGAGACGGGAGGTGTGGGGGGTCCGGATGAGGACGGAAGTGGGCTGCACAGGGTGAGGATTCAGGCCCTCAGATTGCCCCCAGGGAGGGGAGAGGGGCCCAGCCACCTGCTGGATAATTTGATAAAGATCACTCCTCTCTAACACGAGGGTCTTTCAAGTTTTGCAAGTAGTTACTACCGAGAAGAACTCTGCATTTCTGAAGGTGAATGTCACACACGCAGCGTTGCAGCACGGCCACTGCACCCAATTCAGAGAGGAAGCGTGTCTGCCCATCAAAACCCGGAACTCACGTGGAAGGGCCCAGCAGGGAAGGAAGGCAGCCTCCTCCCCATCCTTCTGCAGGGTTACGCACGCACGGTTCCCTGGCAACGCATGCCGTCAGCACACACGGTTCCCTGGCAACGCGAGCCATCAGCGAGGCCGAGGCACAGGCCAGGCCTCTCCATCCTCAGAGCCGCCTGGAAGGCGCAGAGGCGGAGCTGGCGGCCCCCCGCTGAGGTTATGCACACTGTCTCAGCAAGATCACTTTGAAAACAAACCAGCTATACTCACAGTCTGAAATGAAGCCCAAGTAGCCATAGTTTGCACAAAATAATCAGAACACTTAAAATACAACCTGAATTAACACAAATGATCCATGAGAGAAAAAATGGACTATGTGGAGCTTATGGTTCCTAATATAAAAGGGCTCCTATAAATCAATAATTAAAAAAAAATCCTTGAACACAATAAGAACTGCAAAATCTGAATAGAACACATCGAATAAAGAATAAAAATGACCATAAACACACGAAAACATATTCAACTTCACTAGACACGACACTTAATTTGACTCAAATTGCAAAGGCTTATTTTGATCTTGAGCCAGCGCTGTCGGAGCTGAAAAGGGGCCTCGCCCGGGCTGCCCGACCCTCGCACTCTCCCGGGAGGCACCGGGCCTGGGGCGCAGTGGTCACCACAGGCTGTTCGCGAGGAGGTTTGCAGCAGCACTGGCAGGCAGTGACGAGTAAAAGCCATCACTCGTCCTGGCGCACGCGTACGATGCAGTCATTAAAACATGTAGGAGAAGATACATAAAAGATTAGAAAGTCTGCGATTTATTAGGTACAAAAGCTGATTATAAAATTATACGATCCTAATTTTGCAAAAAATTTTTAAAAGAAAAAAACAAATCCCTGAAACGGTTTTCACCAAACCCTGATGCCGCCATGTTACCCAGAAACAGGGTGATAGACCCTTCTTTACACTTTAATGTGCTCTGTGGATTTGTGCTGGAAGCATCAGTGCTTTTTTATCTTCAGAAAAAAGAAATGCACAAGAAAATACATCCTACGCAGGGTAACTTAAAAATGCAGGATTACAAAATCAATAACTTTTATTAACATGATATAAAAAATTTTAATGTAATATACAGGATTCCCAGAGTAATTTTAAAACATTTTAATGTGCTTCTTAAAGTCTTAATTTCAAGACACCTTGTCTTACTGCCACCTACTTTTCAATACAAAATTTTTACAGTATTTGTCTGCTATAAAGCTACAACATCAAGGTCAGGGTTCTCTCCCCGGCCGGCATAAGGAACACCCGTGAGCCCATGGCGACGACCTCTGTACATCAAGCGGTCGGTCACGCAGCGTGTGTACATGATCACCATGGAGGGCAGTGACGCCCGCGTGGGCGACAGGCTGCACCACCGCGGGCGGACACACCGGGAGCTGTGAGTCCGCGTGTTGGCCAGACCTCCTTGGTGGGGAATGGGAATGGTGGAGGGATAACAACTGTTCTGCTAGGCACTGATCCAGGCAAAGTGCAGAAAACCTGGCTGTCTCCACGAAGCACTCATGATTCACAAAGTCTCCCACGCTGGATCCCCCAAACCCAACCGCTTCAGGAAACACACACTGCCAGCCATATAAAAATACTCTTAGATTCACACTTCACTTCAAATTCTTCGAAGTTTCTAAAGGACTTACATTCTCTGCCTTGATTTAGGGTTACTATGATATCACGTCGCTCAGTCTCGCCACGCTGGAATAAAGTAACTGAATATGGTTTGGCCAAAAATTTTTTTTTTTTTTTTTTTTTTAACACCTACAGCACCTGGTCTTCCTAGGTGGTCTCCCACCCAAGTAATAACCAGGCCCGACTTTGCTTAGCTTCTGAGATCAGGCGGGATCGGGCACGTTCAGGGTGGCATGGCCATAGACTTGGCCAAATTTTATAGGCACACAACTCCAGAAGTGAAGGCCAGGCCGAGCCTGCCTGCCATAGGGGCTCTGCCACAGCTTCTACATCTGTGACTTGAGACAAAACTACCACCAGCACACTTCCACGTACTAATTCATATGGTGATGTCGTGAAAATAAGCATGAAGTCACAAACCCGAAATGGCTCACAACTAAATGCTGGCTTATCTTTCTGAAATAGGGCATCTACCTTGACAGCCCCAGATGGCACTTATCGAGTGCCAGTGACAACGTGCTAGCCCGTTGGGCACGCCTGTTTCAACAGAGAAAGTGGCGGTGGGAACACCGTGGGGGGCCGTCCCCTTTCCACGGCCTTTCCACACGGCCCCTCGGGCACGGTCCAAGTCGGCCAGGCAGCCCCAGTCCCTCCTCACACAGACTCTGCACAGGACCTTATCATCGGGACTAGGAATAAATTGCTACGTTCTGAAAACCAAGAACTATGTTTCTCGCCTGAGGAAGTGCAAACTTGCAGCACACTCGCCCCGCGGTGCCCTTCCCGGCCTTCCGTGCCTTTCCCAGGCGCCCCCCGTTAAAATACTGATGCTTATGTTTGTGGAAGGGCCCTTGAAAAGTGACCTAGAATAACTGAGGAAGTGGCTTCTCAGGGAGATCTGGGGGACTCTGAGACAAGCCTGTAAGAGTAGGGGGAAAGGCGTGGTGTCCCGGGGAAACGGGGTTCTTTGTGCTGGGGGTCTGTGACAGTGCAGTGTCTCCCTGGGTGACGCCATCACATGTTGTAGGCGACGTAGATGGGGTCCAGCTGGTCGGCCAGGAAGCCGTCACGCAGGTGCATGCGCTGCTTCTCACCTCGAGAGTTGATGGGGATCACGCCCGGGTCCACGATGACCACCACGCCCACCACCAGGTGATGCTCCTCCAGCACCACGTTTGTCACCAAGGCCACCAGGTCCAGGGCATCCTGCTCCAGCCCGTCCAGCTCCACCACCACCACCAGCAGGTTGGTCCAGGTGAACACGGCACTGCAGGGAGAAGGCAGCGTCAGGGACACGCCCTGGCTTCTGGGGGACGCGGACACGAGGCGGGTGGTGCCGCGCCGGGAAGCGCGTGCACTGACACGTGCTGCTGCCTGACACGGTCACGACTCGGGGGTGCCGCCAGCTGTGCTCACAGGGACGCCTGCTCTAACTAAACTTCTGGCCAGGAAGCGGCAGTGCCACTTCACGTTCAGAGCTAGACCTGCCCCAACGTGAGCCCCGACGCGAGGAGGAGTCACGAGTCCGGGCGCAGCTCCCCCTGGGCGCGAGCTCCAGCAGCCGTGGGGGGCGTGCCTGTCGCCTCGGCGTCCGGGGCGGAGCCTGCTTTAAAGCTGACGAGGAAAGAGGACAAACAGAGGGACACCAAAGGGCGGCGGGGTCTCGGGCGGGCTCCACGGAGCGAGTCTAGAGCCTGGACCCCGAGGGGCGGGGTGTGTGGGCCCCAGGCGTCCCCGGCGCTCACCACTCGGCGATGGTCCTGTGCGCGCGGACCACGGATGTCTCGATGTCGATGGGGTGGTAGCGCATGCCCCTCAGCTCCAGCGTCTCGTCCAGAGACCCGACCACGTAGAGCGCGTCGTGCCGCTCTGTCAATGGCAGAGGTGGCACCCTCAGCGGGGGCAGGACGCAGGGGCAAGACTCATGGCCCGCGCACCCGGGCCGCCCCATCGGGCTCCCTGGGCGGGGAGCTGCCACTGCTGCCTCCCGCCCGGGAACACGGGCTGTGGGGCCCTTGCGGAGGCGCCACCTGTCCCCTCCACTTAGACGACAATGTCGGCGTGAACCCGATTCTTTAGGCATTTCCTGTCTCAAACAGCAGCATCTGCAGCTACAGAGGTGCTGACGGGACCGGCTGGCCTTGTGTGGGGAGGGTGCCACACGTGGCTGCTGAGCCGAGCTGGTGGCTCTGCCCGAGGAGCACATGACGGCCTAGGGCCAACGCCCCCACATCCCTGGCAGAGGCCGAGCCTACGAGTACAGTGAGGGGCAGCTGCAGGGAGAAACAAGTCTCCAGAGAACAGCACTGTCGGCCCGGCCCATGCCTGGCGTCAGGACGCAGGCACCCCGCAGGCCAGCGGGGCGGGGTGGCGGGAGGCCCCAGGAGCAGCGCCCCCTGGGGCGGGGACAGACCGCGCAGTGCTGACCTCCGCTGGCGTCGGTGAGCTCTGTCCTCCGCAGGAAGCCCAGGTAGCCAGTCCTCGCCCAAGTGGTCTGGGTGTCACCAAAGCTCAGCCGGGCACTAAAGTGGTCGGCGTGAAGTGCTTCCTCCCCGTGGACCGTGTAGTAGCCAGTGGCGTTGTGAGGGCTGCTCACCCAGATCTGCGGGCACGCAGAACCACGACAAGCTGAGTGCAGGTACCATCGGAGACACCCGTTCACAGAGAACGGACAGAACACCACACGAGGCCGGGCTTCCGCGGTGTCCCCACCCCGTGCACTCGGTCACAGGCAAAGCACGGGGAGCAGGCCAGTATGTCTGCCGGCCTCCACGCAGAGTGTTCTTGGCCAAGATTCTGTGCCAAGGGCAAGCTCAGTGCCGGGACCCCCACCCCTCGCCTCACACGCTGTGATGCAGACGGGGCGGCCTGCACGTCCAAAGGGACGAGGGAGGGCGGGAGGCTCAAACAGCACCAGGCTCGCCCGCACACGTGTGCTCACACGCACCCTCGGTGCACACGGGCCAGTGGTACTGTGTCCTGGGTGCCTGGGGTACCCTTCCAAACACAGCCTGCCCTGGACCCACAGTCAGTTTCCTGGCTCTAGACGTCCCCAAAGGCAGCACCCGAAGAGGAGACGGGGCTGTCTGCCAGGAGACATGGGCCCTAGCCTGGAGCAGGCCCTGCGTGACCACCGTGGGGCACACAATCACCTAACAGGCCCCACAGCAACCCGCCTAGCCCAGGGACAGGGACGTGTTCCCACTAGGGTGCTGAGTGCCCAGGAGCCCCTGGGCTCACTCACACTTGGTCCCAATTGGACTGAGACTGGGCAGTGTCTGTGTGCCACCCACCGGACCCGGAAAGCTGTCCGCAGCAGAGACCAGCAGGGTCCTTGTGGCTGCCTGGTACCAGGACACCGGTTCCATGGCATGTCCCCAAAGTCTGGCACTGGGAGCACAAGACTGGTCCCATCATGACAGACCAACCTAGGCACTCAAGCCAAGGTCTGTGCTCTCCCTGCTACCCAGCCTCCAGGTAGTGAGTCCCACCTGTCCCAAGTTATTCTGCCGCACACGCATAAATGCAGGCCTGTCACCACGAGCCCTGCAGAGCCCATGTCCTGGGGACGTGTCCTCAGGAGCAGGAGGCCCTTGTCCCACCTCGGAGTCTGCAAAGCCCCACCCCCCATGCTGCTGGCCCCTCAGGCCTCCGGCTCCCAAAAGACTCAAGCTTTCCCTGTGCTGCTGGGGAACCCGGCATGGGGTGCTCATCCCAGGGAACCCTGGAATCCCGCTGGGGACTGGGTCCAGGAGCACAAACGTGTGTGCTGAGGCCAGTCAGCGCGGCCGCCTCACCTCTCCCAGGTGCGAGTCTCCAAGGGGCCCTCTAGTCTCGGTGTGCGCGATGACGACCTTGACCCCGGGGAGGATCTGCAAGGAGGGCCCCCATCAGAGGCAGCACAGCCTGGCCCTTGCCCCGGGCCCGAACGGCAGGCGGCCCACAAGCCAGGGACAGGGGTCTAAAGCCAATGTGAATTTGACTTTGAGTTTTAGCACAAGCAAGAGACTTCGACAGACAAACACAAACAGGACTCCTGGCCTCCCTCCCATGTCCCTTGCACAGGCCGGGTCCTGGACGTCGTGAGGGGCAGATGGGCTACGCGAGCCCCGCTCCGCCTGGGGAAAGCCCGCCTCTCACAGTGCGTGTGACTGCAGGGGGCCGTCCAGCCCCGCAAGGGCTCTGTCTCCAGGCTCTGTCAGCCTTCTGGTTCTGGGCAGGGACCCTAAACATGAAGAGCCCGTGACTCTGTCAGTCCCACCGCTGAGACCTGCACCGTGTACCCAGGACAGACGGAGGTGTTGGCTCTTCCCAGGCCCCACAGAGAACACTCCAGGGGCGCACAGGTCAGGCACCCCATGACTGGTCCTGGGGACCCTCTATACTGGTAGCCTGGCTGCTCCGGGCCTGGTCTCGTGTACTGTGTCCTCGGCTTCCTCACGTCTAAAACTGGAGATAGCAGTGGGGCCCAGCAGGCAGGTGGGCGAGGGACAAGGGGCAGGAAGGGCCTGAGTACAGGCTCTGTCGCCCGTGCTCAGTGCCAGGCCCCGCTCTCCTCCCCCTGTGGCGGCGCCCTTGCCACGTGCCGCCCGTGGGACCATTCTGTTTCCTGGACACACTGCTGGAGGCTCTGACCTCTCTCCGTGGGGCCCGCCTGAACCTGCAGCCAGGGCCCTTTCCAGAGCACCAACCCGTCAGGCACAGTTATGGCGACAACGGAGCACAGGAGAGAAAGCCCGTCGGACGAGGGGAGAAAGCCCGTCGGACGAGGGGAGAAAGCCCGTCGGACGAGGGGAGAAAGCCCGTCAGACGAGGGGAGAAAGCTCCCGCGGCTGCTGGCGACGCGAGGAGGCAGGAAGCACACGCTTGGCTCGCAGAAGGTCAGAGCGACCGCACCCACTGAGCGTGCGCCCGGCCGGGGCCGGAGGCCGGAAGGGCCCCGTACCCACGCCTCGGCCGAGCGGGTTCACCCTCCTGCCCACTCGGCCACGCCTCCTCCTCGTCCCCCATCTAGGCTGTCACCCCGGCCCCCCTGTGCCCACGGCCCCCAGGACCTCTGGCCAGTGGAGCCCCTGCCCAGTCCCGTGGCCGCTGCCCTTGCTCGCCCCGCACACGCACCCCTTGCCCGCCTGAGGGCGGCCGTGGCCAGGGGAGGAGTGAGCAGTTGGGGGGCCCTTCCAGGCTGCATGGGTGCGCCACGCCCCCCTTCTCATGGCTGGGCTGTACAGGCATGGAGCTGGTGCCCGCCTGCGCCCTCGGCCTACCGCGACGGTGGCAGGAGCTGCGCATGGCCCTGCCTGCTCTCTGCTGTCCCCTGGCCGGGCTCACTCGGTCACACCGTCTTCTCACACGTCCGGTCAGGCTGCGGGCTCCCTTCCTTCCCCCGAACCTGCCCTGGGTCTGCCTGCTTACTCCTCCGGCTCACGGTGTCTCTCACACCCCTACCCTGTCACCCGTGGGCTCCCGGGGCCTCCCCAGGACTGGACTCGCTTCGGTGGCAACTTGCTGCCTGGGGCCGTGGCGGGGAGCACATCCTGGCTGCCACCCGGGCCGGGGCTGAGCTGAGTGGCTGTGCTGGCCCTCGCTCCAGAACCGCGTGAAGGCGTCCAGCCCTGGCCCAAGGGGTCCCTCTGGGTCTCGGGTCTGTGTGCGTGCATGGTGACAGGAGGCCCCCCCCCGGCCCACCCGCCGCCACTTGTGTCCACGGGAGAGCTGCAGCCCCCCTACCTTCCCAGACTCCGTCAACGGCAGGCTGTGCGGAGAACCCCGTTCTACCAAACGGACCCTAAAAATCAATAAGAGAAAGGCTTCAGCATGAAATCTACTACACAAGTGACCGTCTCTAAGACAGCGACTCCGGGTAATCCGTGGGTGTCACTGTGACGGCCAGTCTGTTGACGAGAGCCAAGGCCCTAGGCTTTCGGTCACGACCATGCTGTGACCTTGGTGCTACAGGGGACGGGCCCTCTCCCCCAGGGCGGGAGCTCGTTCCAGGCTGCTTTGGGACTCTCGGAACGCTCCACCTGTCCACCTCAAGCTGCCACGCTTCTGCCCCCGCACATGCATACCGATGTGAAAACTAAGACCTGCCTCAAAATGGGGTCACGTACAAAACTCCTTGCCATTGGTTGGTCTACTTGCCCTCAACCCATAAAAAGCTAACCATCAAATGTCCAGTCACTCGTTCTGGCCTTCCCAGTTGTGGGAATGAGACAAAGGGACACTGACTGAGGCATGGGGACACAGGGACGAAGAGGGGGAGGCCCAGACTCCCCCAAGGAGCTCGGCCAGCTGTCTGCCGGGGCAGACCCAGCTGCACACCGTTACCTGTCATGGCGCAGCGCCCTCAAGTCCACATAGACCGTGGTGGGGTCCGGGCCGGCCGTGCCCTGGAAGGAGAGCAACAGAGGTACCCTGACACTCAGCACGGCTTCAGCAGCATGTCTGCATCTACACAGCGTGGCCTCCGCCCAGGGGCACCGATGCCTGCCACCCTAATGTCCACGTGGCCTGACCGCATCGGTGAAACACCCGGCAACACTGAATGAACGTGCCAGATGGTACCACTTCACGCTTGAGGTCTGAGCCCTGGTCTCCACGTTATGGGGAAGACCCCACCGTGGGGAGGGGCCTGGCCTCTCACTGGGCGACCTCACTCTGCTGCGGGCCAAGCACAGCAGCGGCTCAGTCAAGGTCAGCCAGGGTGACGTCCTCGCTTCCCTCCTGAAACTGGACGCGGGCCCTGAGTGAGGGACGTTACGTTCTGTTTCATTAGATAAAGAACAGCCAGTTAAATGGCCACTGTGCTCACCGTCACTCTGAAACCCCCGGCGACGTAACAAACACTGCCTCACTGAGACCAAACAGCCTTTCCTCTAGAAGCAGTACGATGAATGCTAAATTATTTTGAAAACAGCTTTGCTCTTAAATTTGATTACAAAGAACCTTTTGTAACGTGCCAAATAGCATCCACTATGAGCCGAGTGAGCCAGCAAAAGAAACACGTGTTCGTCTGGAGTTGAGGACAAGGCCATATGAGCTCATGGGGGACAGCACAGAGGGGCCGCAAGGCGGGGTCAAGGTCAAGGTCGTACCTGCTCAGCCAGCTTTCCCAGCCTGTTGGGCTGACAGAGGCCAAGGAGGCCAGCAGAGCGAGGCAGGAGGAGACGGCACGGGAGACAAACAGAAAGCGACAGGCCACGTGAGCAACACACGGTGAGAGAGCACAACGCGCCACTGCAGCTCAAAGGGCAGACGTGAACGTCCCACCAAGACTTCTGCAGCCACACGCAGCATCCCACATGCCAACAAGCTGAGGCGACACCTTCGAATGGTGAGTGAGGGGGTGTGGCTCTTAGACGCAGGGTGGGACGAGGGCCCTGCTCGGCCCCGATGTGCCTGCTCCCCCGACAGCCTGTCTGTGTGGCTGGGAGGCATTCGGCACGTTTTTGGAGGCGTGAAATCGAGATGCTAACACAAAGTCTGGGAAGCAGCTGAAGCAGCAGTAAACAGCGCTGTGGCTAGCTGCTGGGTTTCTGAGACTTGTGCTTCCTTTTACAATGTAAAAGACCTGAATGTCTCAAAAACAAACCGGAGTGATACAAATTATCACGTTTATTAGTGTTTCAAGTTAAAGCTGCTAGATGTCTAAAAGAAGTTTATGCCCTTTAAAAAATTAACTGCACATTACATCCAATTTAAGAGATTCTTCCAGGTAAGATAATAGTCACTGCTCGAAAACTGTCTTTTCCACATAAGCCTTTGTTCATCGAGACTACGGACCATCTTTTAAAATAAAACCCTTATAGCTCTCAAAGAGAAACTACCTGGAAATCAAACATGGAGGGCGCAGAGAACAGAAGGTGGCGGTGGCAAGACGATGCACACCACAGGGACGACTCAGAGCCGGCGCTGGCCCGGGCCTCTCACCTGGAGGCAGATGGCCACGTTGACCCTGCACCCGAACGTCGTGCTGACGGCCCGCGCGGGCAGGCCCAGGTCCTTGAACAGCTTGGAGAAGGACTGAGTCAGCGCGATCCGGGGTCGCTCCTCGGCCACCACCATGCACGTGCGCACGCACGACAGGTTCACCCCCTTCATCTGTGGGAGGAGGTGGGGCGGGGCCTGAGCAACGTCCTGGGGTTCCCGAGGGGAGGAGGCGATGCTCGGTTCTGCGGGTCTGAGCGCAGCAAGGCCGGGACACAAAGCCATCCGCCTCCACGGGCTCTGGCCTCAAACACTAAGAGGGTCCCCGCCTGCCCCGCTCCAGGTCCTCAGGGCCCGCCCCCCAATATCCCTGCCCACACCACACCCTCCTCTCCCTCCGGAGCTGCAGGGACTAAGGGTGCGGACTGGAAGGAGGAGCGCCCTGCAGGGCGGGGCTGGGGAGGGACCGGAGCTGGCAGGGCTCTGCGCCTAGAAAGGGATTTCTGTTGCCACCACCTGTGTGGAGTTTATAGATTCCAGTGGTCGTTTGGAGTGCACCTAGAAGCTCCTGGTTGGGCGCCTCCTGAGGGGACCATGGGCGGACGGCCATAGGGACTCACCCTGAGGACGCTGGTCTGCGCGCCCAGGCCCCTGGTGCACAGCTCCATCACTGAGTAGGAGCAGAAGGTGACGCGGGCCTTGTACTGGCTCACGGCGGACAGCCACAGGGACACGTTGCTCTCCAGCTCTAGTGGAGGCACCAGCACAGACTGGTGTCCTGAGTAGACACTGTGGGGTCGAAGGTCAGGTCACCCGCGAGGCTCCACCCAGGCGCCGCCCAGAACTGGGGGACTGCTCCCCGGAACGCCCAGTGAGTCCCCTACCCGCCTCCGAACATCAGACGGTCTGCAGTCACAGTGTGGCCGCCCCACCTCTGCGTCTGACGATCTGCTACCACTTCCTACTATCTGATGGGATCAAGGCCTCGCCCATGAACAGCGTTTGTATTTAATGAAAAACGTGTTTACTTTTCCACTCAACCTTAGGCCCAGACTCAAACCCACCCCACCGCCAAACGATCCCACTCACGTGTGTGTCTTTGGCTTCCCGGCATCCAAAATGTGTCTTAGAGCATTAGGTTCGAAAGAACTACTCGACATTCCAACCCAGCAGGTGGGTGCAGTGGGGTGCAATTCTTGCACACTCACCTGCACACTCGTCTGTATGCTCCGCATGCAGGCACTCACCTGCACAGACACCACAGGGCGAAGCCGAGGCCACAGTAGGGGTCGAGGCAGATGGCGATCTGTCTCGAGGGGTACAGCTCACACTGCAGCTTTATGGAGCGGCACAAGGCACTGGTGGCTGCATGCGACATCTCAGGGAGTAAAGAACACGGGCTACTCAGTGGGCACAGGAAGGGAAGGGTCACTGGTCCTTAGAGGCCAGAGACGGTCACCCCCATACAGGGTGGCGGTCAGATCCCCACGTGAACCGGCGATGCCAGGCAGTGGCACTAAAGACCTCCTGAATGAAGCTTCAGGACAATCAGGAATTTTAATGGAGCACGTGGCTCCTGGCACGGGGGTGGACTGCCCAAAGCCAGCTGCTCCTCAGACCAGACAGCCATGAATCCGGAAGGTTAGACGTCACCTTACGACAGCAGCACGTGCACTGCTCTGAGGCTGACCTAAGCCCAGGGTTACCTCTAAGGAGCAATCCTGCCGTTCAGGCTGCAGGGGAGGCAGGGCCTGCAGACACCCACACCCAGACCCTCTGCCCACCCCGTGTCGGGGCTGTGATCAGAGGACCCACCTTCACGCCCGCCAAGATGCCTGTGGTCGACACGCTGAAGTCCAGGTAGGCGAGCACGTCCGGGGAGGGTGGCCTGAACACGCTAGCCACCTTCTTTTTCGGTATGTCGTCTGCTGAACGGAAGACACTCATCAGGCTCTCACAGGTGAGGTGCGGTTCTTACTGGGGCACTCGGACAGAGGCTGGGCTGCGGGGAGTGCCTGTGCGTGTGCCAGGGAAGCTCACTTCAACCTTCAGGGGGATGTCATGCGGTGCGGACCTGCCCTGAGGCGTGGGCGTGTGGGACGGTGACAGTGGGCAGGAAGGGGCACGCTCTGTTCGCCAGCGGAAGTTAGAGCCACATGCAGATGACGGAGCCTGGGTGAGCCAGGATGCACGAGTTCGGCTGCAGCAAGGGCGCCATCGACATGCCCCCGCGCCTGCCGAAGGTGTTGGGCAGGCACCAACAGCACAGCCCCTGACTGCCTCTCAGGGGCGGCACCTGGGAGCCAAGGACATGTGTCCTCCAGGTGAGACTGGCAAGAAGGGACTCCTGTCTGCTCACTGGCTGGCACCCAAGTGGCCGTGCACCTTGAGTCACCAAGGAGCCGGCTAGGTGCTGCTTGTTTGCGGTATCTCCTGTGGGGGAGAAACTCAGCCCCAGGCTGACGCGACGGGACGAGGCACAGGGAGCAGAGGTTCTCAGCCCTTCCTGTTCTCCCACGAGCAGTGTGTGGGGTGTGGCAGCACTGCCCAGTGGCGGGAGGAGCGATGAGAGTGTGTGCCACCACAGTGGGGACATGAGAGGACACAGGCTCACAGGCCTCAGACGAGGATCTCTGCTCCCCACGGGCACAGACGTGCTTGAGGGACCCTGTGAGCTGTGTGCTGGCCCCAGCAGGTGGCCACTGGCCACCAGGAGTGCAGCTGCCAGGGCCCGTTTCTGCAGCCCCCTCACCACGCTCCTTAGCTGCTCTCGCCCAGCCCTCTCTGGCAGAGGCAGCGGAGGACACAGGGCTGTCTGGGGGGGTCGAGCACACGCACCCGTGTCCAGGACGGTCGGCCAGGTCCTGATGTCCACGGTGGCCGTGGCTTCCTTGGACTTGAGCAGCCGCGTGATGGCCTGCGTGGTGAGGACGCACACGGACTTGCTGACCTGCAGCAGGGGCCGGGGGCAGTGAGACTTGGGCCCTGGGGAGCCCGCCGGAGCCCGGGGGTGGGGGGCCCACAGCGCGCACACCTCCACGATCATCTTGACGGTGGGAAGCGTGGTGGCGAGGTTCTGGGGGTGCGGGGGCCGCACGGTGACGGGTACGCAGCCACAGTATAAGCATCCGTAGAAGGCGGCGATGAGGTCCACCCCTGGGGACAGAGTCAGACAGTGAGCACGGGGTCAGACGCAGGTTCGTCTCGTGCTGCAGAATGGCAGGAAACTCAAGAGGGCGTGACCTACTCTAGGGAGACAGACAGCACGGCCCACCTGCTGAGGCACTGGTGGCACGGCAGGCGGGAGGCCAGGAGCCGCCTGGGGCAGCGACACTGCCCGCAAACCTGCGAGGCCCACGAGGGCGGAGGGGTGCGGCCTGGGTTTCAGGGGGCAGCGAGCTGACCACCACCCCGGCTGCGATGCAGACATGGGGCTCACCCCACGAGCACGATGAGGAAATCTTTGAGGGGCAAGCTGTCCACCACGGAGGGGACACGGACATGCGCCCAGGGCAGCAACACGGGGCACAGCTGTGGCCGGGGGGCCTCTCGGGGAGCAGCTGTGGTCTGCGGGGAGGCCCGGACACCGCATCTTGCTCCCCACCACACAACGCCATGCAGCTCCCGGCACTGCTCCGCACCTTCCCTGTGGGCCTGCAGCCCCCGCCCCCGGGACCGCCCCACACCTGGAACCTGTCGGCCTGTCCTGAACGCATCTGACTTGAGAGCAGCCGTGCCCTACACCCTGGAGGCCTCGCTGGAGTCGCCCTCAACTCAGACAAGGCTCGCCTGGCACCCTCGGGCCACAGGACATCGGCCCCTGGGCGACTTCGATTCCAGAGTCACGAGGAGCCTGCTGCATTTAACCCCATCCCTGGGTTTCCCCAGACTGCAGGTCCCAGTGCTCCATCGGGAACTGGCCACGTGGCCACTGGGGCAAGGGTAGCTCAGCGCAGTCACGCGCAGGGACCTGAGTGCACCGGCGGGCCAGGCTGCACCCCAGCGCTGCTCCGGAACGTCCACCTGGCCTTGCCCGCGGGCCACACTGAGGGCGGCACACGCACAGCCAGCCGTGCGAGTGTTCAGCCCAGCATGGTCACTCTGCCAACGTGCCGCAGACACTGCCAAACTGTGCGAGAAAGAGGCGTCGGCAAGCGCTCATTCCGCGAGCTCGCACAGCACTTGCCGCCACGCTGGCTCCCTGGGGGGCTCCCACCAGCCTGCACCCTCCTGCGCCTCCTGCACACCGCTTTCAAAATCGGAAGACAGTCCTGGACTCACCCCAAGAAACCAGCAACGCGCACTCCCTGTTCCCCTGCGGAGGGCCTGTGCCACTGCGGCCCGGGGCCCACCCACCCGTCTGCTCCCCGCCTATAGCCAGCGTCCCAGCGTGAACTCTGAACTCCACTGTGCGCCCCACGCTTCTGAGTACATCTCCACCAGCGGCATCAACGTGCCCTGAAGTAGAGGCGCGTCTGCCCGTGTCCCTCAGACGCTCGCTGCACTGTCCCCGTTGTTTCCTCCTCCTGTTCTGAAGCGTTCGCAACAGCCTCGCCCGTCCCCAAGTACCTCCTGCGTGTCACGTGCCCGCAGCCCGGGCCCTGAGCCCGGAACGCCCGTCCTCCCGGCTCTCAGCTCCTGCAGTGTGGATGGCGAGGGGCCCGGGGAGGGGGGCTGCAGCCAGGCATCCCCAGCCTGGCACCGCCTCTCAGGGTGATGCCCGCCGTACGCCGGGGTGCTCCCCGAGTCCTCGTACGTGGGGGCTACAGTCACCCTGGAGGAAAAGGACCCGCACTTCAGGCGCTGGAAACAACAAGAGCAACTGCGACACCTGTGGACGTCCTGGACCATCTGTGTCCTGGACTGTCACCGACCCGCTCCGCTCTGTGGCAGCCCCCAGCTCCCAGCAGCGGCAGGAGTCCCTGCACAGGGAAAGGCCGAGTGCGACCGGCGTCTCAGCAGGTAAGCTCAAAAGAGCTGTTCACCCTGGGACCTGGACGAGGGGCCTGCAGGTCAGGAAGATGGTGTCAGCACGGAGCAGACCTGGGACCTGGAGGAGAGAGCCACATGTGACTCGGAGCTCCAGAAGCAGAGCAAGAAGAGGCGGCCGCAGTGAGCGGCACTCCCCCGAGAGGAGGCGAGAGGCTGAAGGTGGGATGCGCAAGAAAGTGGGGAAGGGCCCGGCCTAGGCCATCCCAGCAACACCTCGACTCTGGGAAGAAGGGACTGGAAGCTTCCAGGCAGGACGACGAAAGCCTCCCGGCAGGACAGGCAGCAAGCACAGCACCATGATGGCGGGCCGTGTCACTGTGCACCGGGTCTGGGCGGGACCCGGCGCCAAACCACCAACTCGCAGAGCTGAGATCTCGAGCGGGTGGGACTGAGGTCAGACAGGCTGACCGGGGAGATGGCCGGCGCTGTGTTTCCAGAACTGTGGGTCTGGCCGGACAGCTGGGACAGTGGGGCAGCGAGGACACTGCTCCCCCACTGTTCGCTGGGGAGGCTGGAGAACAGCGATTCACCCCAACAGCAGGCAGGGCCCCCCACTGGAAGAGACACTGGAAGCGGGGGGCGCGTCAGGCAGTGTGGACACGAGAGCAGGGACAGGTCAGGCTGAGAGTGGAGTCGGGGACACAGTCAGGAGACCTCGGAAAGCTGGCCACCACGAGTCACGGCCCCACAAAGTCACAAGGCAGACGACAGATGGAAACTACTTTTAAATGTGCTAAAATACTGTAAGAAGGGGATACAAACCATAAATAACAGTAAACAGAATTAGAAAAAAAGGAAGAAATGAGAAAAGAACTAGAAACCACAGAAACTCGTTTCCAAACGGAAGACGAAGGCGAGGGGAGCACAGCAGGGAGTGAGGGCCGCAGAGGGAGCTCCAGGTGCCGATGGGGAGGGGAGGCTCGAAGCCCTAAGCAGCAGAAACCTGACAGAAAACGACGGCTGCTGGACACGGGATCCGGCACGTGGGCACGGAGAGCACGGAGACGGTCGGAGCGGGACACTCGACGGGGAAACTGCCTCGAAACCGAGGAGACGGAAGCTGCCTGTTTAAGGGGACCTCCCTCCGACGTGACAACGCCGGCCCACAGCAACCAGTGTCGCCTGCATCCTGGACTTTCAGAAAAGGAAAAACTTCCTTTTCGCACCTGGGCAAAAAACAGCAAGAGTCTCGCAAGAGAAAACCAGGTTCTCGTCAGACGGGACGTGCGAGGCCAGGAGGAAATGCAGGAACAGACGTAAGATGCTCAGGAAAGAAACACACGTCAGGGAGTCTTTATGCAGCAAAAGTGACTTTCCACTTCAGCGTGCACACACCGCTGCCGGCAAGCAAGGACTCGGATGGCGCCACAAGCCTCCAGGGGGCTGATGACAGAACCAGCTCCAGAGGACGGGCTGTCAGCGCCACAGGGAGGGGGACGGACGCACATCAGGCCGGGGTCACAGTGTCATGGCTGCTGATTTGGGAACGCCACGCATGACGCAAGACACAGAGTGCCTGACATATCTGAATCCCACTCTGTCCTGTCCTGCAGAGTCGGGACTCGGGAGAATGTGCTGTGACACAGACGATTTCACAAAGGCCCTGTCATCCCAAACTTGTGCGGTGCAGTGTGGACGCAGGAGGTGCTGGCTCTCGGAGCCCTGACGGCAGCTGAGACTCGGACGCTGCTGGCTGGAAGGCCACAGACGGCAGCGACCCAGAAGCGAGTGCCCTGCTGCCCGGACTCCGCCCCGCAGCACCGGGACAGCTCCGCGGGGAGATGGCTGACTGCAGGTCGGGGGCAGGACAGGCGCGGATGGGCCTGGGGCAGCCAGGCCCACCCACTGCGAGGAGGCCTCCAGGGACGAGATGCCACATCCAAAAGACTCGCGAGCCACAGAAGACACTCCTTTGGCCAAAGATGGGGCAATCTGAGCTTCAATAAAGAAAAACTGCAAAGGAATGAAGCTCGCAAAATATGCTTAGACCCACGAGTTTGTAGGTTGCTCCCTGGAGCATGTTAGGAAACAAAATTCATTCCACAGAAACCGCACAGAACAGAACACTTCAGCCACTCCCGACGGACTCGATGCACAGTGGCCGCCAACGCCACCAGAGCCCACTCGACGCGTGGCTTCCGATGCAGCGGCCCAATCCCGCGACCGGCGAGGCACTGGAACCCGCGTCGGCCCCGTGTCTGCGCTGCGCCTGCGAGAGCCATGGCGCCCAGGGACGCACCCCCTGAGGGACGCTCGCAGCACCCACTGTGGGAAACGGCAGGGCCACGCGGCCGCAAGGACGGGAGGGAAGACGGAGCCTGGAGATTAGACCCCAAAATGGCATCGAAACCACACCGCGATGTCTAGGGGTCATGTCACAAAGAAACGAGGGCTCCAGAGGTCAGGACGGAGGCTGGTTGGGGGCGGAGGAGCTGGGGGTGGGGACAGGCTGTTTGCTTCATCACAGCAGCACAGAGGGGAGAATGGCGTGAGGACGGCAGGCCGCATGAAGGGAGCCAGCGCCAAGGTTCCAACGAGTGACATGGGGCTGGGGACGAGGCTACCGTGCTGCAGGACCCCACGCTGAGTCTGGGAGCTCGGCCGTCTGGGCAGCAGTGGTGCAGGACCACAGCCAGCAGCTCACCGGGGTCCCGCGTGGCGCACGGGAGGGGCGAGGTGAGTCTGGCGCAGCTGGGTGTGCTCACCTGGGGGATAGACCAAGGCCACATGGTCCCCGACGCTCAGCCTCGCCTTCTCCGTCAGAGCGGCGGCCACTCTCTCAGCCTTTCTGTGCAGCTGGACACAGGTCGCTGTGCTTGTGACCGTGCCCTAGGCAAGTGATCAGGGCGTCAGCACGGGGCCGGGCAGAGTGCCTGCTCCCAGCCCTGAGCACCCTGCGAGGTGATGCTCACCTTGGCATTCAGCAGCAGAAAGAGCGGGTGGTCGGGAGTGGTGTGGGCCCGCCACTGCAGCACGTCCGGCAGGAACAGGAACTGGCAGAGGTGACGCGGCTCAGAGCCCCCTCGCCCACCCCCCGGGGAGATGTGCCCCTCAGCCGCCCCCCCAGACACACCCCTCACCCGCCCCCCCCCAGACATGCCCCTCACCTGCCTCCCCCGAGACGCGCCCCCTCACCCGCCCGGCGCTGGGCCCTTACCTTCCTTGCCTGGTCGCTGTCCTCCAGGTGAGCCAGCGCCCGCCCCGAGGCCTGTGCAATTCTCTTCCCAGAGACCAGATTCCCAAGGACCATGGAGGCAGGACCGACCTCTAGGAGGCGGTGGGGCTGTGTGAGGGGCTGGGGGGTCTGCCTCACACCGGCACCGGCGCTGTTACCTGAACCAGCACCGTTCGGCCCTGAGTGTGGCTGCCCCCCGTTTATGGCCGTGACGCACGACTAACCTGGCTGTTTCTGGCGAGGTTTGGGAAGGTTGGTGACGCAGGTGTGAGGGCACATTAGCACATTGCATGGGTGCAGCGTCCCCTCCAGAAAGCGCTGCTTGGCTTCGGAGATGTGAACCCCGCCGAGAGGAGCCTTGGGCAAGCTGTTGGCGGGAACCAGGGCCAGACAGTACACGCCCACCTGGTGGATGCCATCGATGGCCTGGAGGGAGGACACAGGGCAGCAGGGGCTGTGTCTGAGGCCCGCTGGCTGACAGCAGCACTGGAGCATGTGCTGGCCGACTGCAGGCCGCTGAGTTGCTGAAGGCTGGGCGGCTCACTGAGTGAGGACATTCCAACCAGAGCTCAGGGCGACAGGGTGCCCTCGGGGACATTTTGTTAAATAAGAAAACCAGAAAGAGAGACGTGTACACCTTCTCTAGCATCACACACACACACGCACGCGCGCGCACACACACACGTCTGGGTACACATGGTCACAAGTCTGTAACCGCTTGCATTGAAACGTGGACAGTCAGACATCACACAGGCCGTGTGAGGCGGCTTCCTGTGGGAGAAGCGGTGAGCAGCGGGGCAGAAGCTGGACCCCTCTGAGGATGCCCCGCTCCCAGACTTAACTCTGGAGCCATGTGTATACTTTATACGCGAAGCACTCAGAACTTTAAAAAGCACTCCCTAACGACCAGAAGCAAAGTGGGACAAATGACCTCGACCAAACCGGAACCAGGCTGGTGGTGTGGCCCACAGAGGGAGCCAAGGGGGCCGAACACCGCGACCTGCTGGCAAAAGGAGTGAAAACCAAGCTATGCTGCTCTCGAAGTCTGCTCTGAGGCCGAGGCTGAGCACGGAGCGTCGCCTGAGACTGCAGTGTGCGCTGGCCCCAGGAGACGGGCGATCCTGCCGGCTCAGCTGGGAGACGGGACACCAGTGAGGTGAGCAGGGACCCTGTGGTCTCGAGTCTGTGGTGAAGCTAGCAGCACAGACTCACGATGTAGGAGTCTACAGATTAAAAAAGACTCGAGACCTGTTCTAACCAAGGGCGATTTTTTACCTCATTTTGATCCCGAGTTTAACAAACAAACTAGACATCAGATAATCAGGGAAATCTGAATAGCGACTAGATATTTAATTATGTCAAAAATTATTGTTATGACAAAAACTCTCAACAAAGTGGGTACGGAGTGAACAAACCTAAACGTGCAAAGGCCTGAGGAGCCCGCAGCCGACAGCACATGCGATGGCGAGAAGCTGGAGGCTTGTCCTCTGAGACCAAGGACCAGACAGGACGCCCGCTCTCCCCACTTTATTCAACCTCGTACTGGAAGTTCTAGCCACAGCGATCAGGCAAGGTAAAGAAAGAAAAAAGAAACAAAAGGCAGCCAAATTGGAAAAGAAAAAGTAAAATTTTCTCTACTTGAAGATGTCATGATGTTATATATAGTAAATTCTGAAAACTCCACCAAAAAACTATTAGAAATAATAAATGATTTCAGCAAAGTTTCAGGCTATAAAAGCAATATACAAAAACCTGTTGCTTTTCCATACACTAATAACTACCGGAAAGAGAAATTCAGAAAGCCATTCTACTTACAACTACATCGAAAAGAATAAAATATCTAGGAATAAACTCAGGCAAGAACATCAAGGACCTGTATGTTGAGAATTGTAAGGCGCTGATGATAGAAACTGAAGACTCAAATGGAGAGACAGTCTGTGCTCATGGATCAGAAAGATGCTGTCAAAATGCCCACCACCCAAAGCCATCTCCATACGCACTGCAATCCCCATCAAAATGCCAATGGCATTTTTCGCAAAAATAGAACCAACAATCCTAAAATTTGGATGGAACCACAAAAAGACAAATAGCCAAAGCAAGCTTGAGAAAGAAGATCAAAGTTGGAGGCATCACATTCCTGATTTTAAACTGTAACACAAAGCACGGTATTGGCAGAAACACAGACACGCAGACCAGCGAGACGGAAAAGAGCGCCCAGAAATGAACCCACACACAGACGGCCGACCGACTCATGACGAAGGAGCCAGGAGCACACGACGGGGAAGGGCAGCCTCGCCAGCAAACGGTGCTGGGAGCACTGGACAGCCACACGCAGAAGCATGAATCTAGACCCCTATCTTAAACCTTGCACAAAGATGAACTTCCATGGATTAAAGACTTGAACGTAAGACCCGAAACCATAAAACCCCTAGAAGAAAACACAGGTGGTAACCTTCTTGACGTGAGTCTTGGTGATAATTTTTTGAATTTGACACCAAAAGCAAAGGCAACAAAATAAAAAATGAACAAGTGGGACCAGATTGAACTAATAAGCTTCTGACCAGCAAAGGGAACCGTCAGTGAATGAAAAGGCCACCTACGGAATGGGAGGAAACATGTATCTGATAAGGGGATAAGATCCAAAATATGTAAAGAACTCATACAACTCAACAGTACACAACTCCCCCAGACAATCTAGTTAAAAAGTGGGCAGAAGATCTGAATAGGTATTTTCCTAGAGAGGACACACAGGTGGCCAATAGATACGTGAGAAGATGCTCAACGTCACTAATCATCAGGAAATGCAAAGTAAATCCACAGTGAAATGTCCTCTCACACCCGTCAGAATGGCTATGATCAGTAAATCGACAAACAAGCGTTGCTGAGGATGCGGAGAAAAGGGGGCCCTCGAGCACTGTGGGTGGGATTGCCAAGTGGTGCAGCCACTACGTAACACAGTATAGAGGCTCTTCCAACCACGTGACCCAGCAATTCCACTCTTGAGTATTTAACTAAAGGAAACAAAAACGATGTAATTCGAAAAGACATATGCACTCCTGTGTTCACTATTTACGACAGCCGAGACACGGGAGCGACCGAACTGTCCACTGACGGATGAGCGGGTAAAGGAGTGGGACATACACACGATGGACTATTATTCAACCACAGAAAGGATGCGATCTTGTCACCTGCAACGCGGACGGTCACAGAGGGCGTCACGCTAAGTGAAATAAGTCAGACCGAGGAAGACAATACCACGCGATCTCACTTACACATGAAATTTAAAAAGCAAAACAAATCAAAACGGCTGAGTTCATGGATACAGGAAACGGCCTGGTGGTCACGAGAGCCGGGGGCGGGGGGGAGGGGTCAAAAGGCACGACTGCCAGCGCCAAGGGCGGTCAGTCCTGGGTGTGACGCAGAGCGCGTGGCTGCAGGGCACACGCCGCACTCTGTGCCTGGGAGCTGCTAGAGAGTGGGCCTTAGACGTTCTCGTCGCAAGAACAAGGGCCTCATGTGTGGGCGGTGATGCTACCAGACGCACGGTGGGGGCCACACCACAACACGGACAAACGTCGGGTCACTGCGTTGTCCACCCTGGACTGATACAACTATGTCAATCGCTCCCTCCATAAACAAAAATTTAAAAAAAATCATTGTTAACTTTTAAGCTGTGATCATGGTATTTCTTCTTATATAAGAAATAAATACTAACATCTTCACAGAGGAAATGACGTGACGTCTGGTTTTTGCTTCAAAATGCCCCCGAGGGAGAAGGGGGTGGACAAGTGGGGCGCGCATAGCCCCAGGTGGACAACTGTTGCAGCAGAGTGATGGAACAGGGTCATTCTACTCATCTTTTTTTGTGTATGGTGTACTAGAAATAGCCCAAAAAAAACATAAAGACTTCTGTAAAAAATAAATGTCGTGACTCCTCCCTCTGAAGCGTGGGGCTCCCTGGGCCAGTGACGTGGAGACAGCTTCCTGGACTGTGCTTATTCTGCACTAGTGTCCTTTCTCAGGTGGCTGTGGCTGCGCCAACAGTACACCATGGACCCGGAGGTGTCGGGACACCACAGACTGTCCCTGAAGAGTGGCTAGAACTGAAATCCACCTGGAGATTTGTCCTCTGGTCCACAGCAGCTTTACTCACAATAGCCAAATAACAGCCCAAACGTCCACCAGGATGTGAGGAAACTCAAAGGAACCCAACTCAGCAATGAGAAGGGTGAGCTGGTCCATACGGCAGCAGGCGGGTCCAGCTTTACACTGACGGATACAGGCGGTGTGGGGGGGGACACTTGTGACCCCTCAGGAAGCACGTCGTCCGCAGTGATGCAGAGCCACTGGAGGGTCTTGGGGCTGGGCAGGCGGGGTGCAGGTGGGGCTGGGGACTGACCACACAGGGACACGGGAGAACCCGCTGGGACAGTGGGAATTCCCTATCCTAATTACGCAGGTGTCAGAACTCGTCACCTGCCACTTAAAAACGGGCTCGTTCCACACCCAAGTCATGTTCGGTAAAGCTGAGGGATACCCTTGCTGAGCCACTCGTCTACCTGTCTACTCACGAATGCTGCCCGTTCCCACCAAAGAACACACGCTGAGCTCCAGCTCGACATGCAAAGATGCGAATGTGGACGTGCTGGGGGAAGGGGATGGCATGCCCGCCCTGAGAAGCGTGCGTCCCAGGCCGGCAGGGCCTGCAGCCACAGCGGAACCCAGAGAGTGGGCGTTTGGGACTCACGGCAGAGCTTGCCAAATCCGCAGTGAACCGTCAAGGGCCGCGGGCGCAGAGGCGGGCGTGTGTGCGTGTCCAGTCCGCCCCGGGCCGGCCAGTCTGCGTCCAGGCGTCTGCGTTTTAAAGCCTCTGCCTGACCGCAGCTTTTGGGACTGGCATCGGATAACAAGGACGCACTAACTCCTGTGTGGTGTCACGTGCCTTCAAGCTACTGCTTCCGCATCGTCACGAGCCAGCTTGTTTAGTGCCTCCTGTGTGCAGGGGCTGTGTGTGTTGGGGGGGGGGTTCTGCAAGCCAAGAGGCTCAGTCCTACCCCGTAGGCAAGCACAGGGCGACTGGACGCTCCAGAACCATGACGGCTGCCAGACCCCGAGCAGGTGGGAGGGACGGGCTGGGGAGCCGCAGGCACGAGCACGCGCCCGACCTGCACGGCGACAGCAGGCTGGACGAAGAGCGGGCCCCGCGCCTACCTGCAGCACACGGCTCATCCACTGGAAGCTGTCCTCCTCAGAGGCGTCCGGCCGCTGCTCCGCCACGAGCACTATCCGGTCGTCATGCAGCACCGTCACCGAGAACACAGCGATCCTGAGGATGAGGACAAAAATGACCACCGGGCAAAGGGCATCCCTCTCGCCTGAATGGAAGATGCTGAAGTGCTAGTGTTTACGGCCAACGCGACAGGGGCTGCCTGCTGAGAAGTTACAGAGCCACCGGTCACCAGTCCCCTCAACCGTGGCTGAAACTCACTGGTGCGCCAACTCGCGGAAGCAGAGGGGACTTCACGCGAAGTAAAAACACCCGGCATGTGGCTAAGAGAAAATCTCCTTGATTGTGCAAACACCTCTGCCTACGAGTTCCACGAACGGTATTTTTAACTCTCCTCTCCCCCCATCTCTCCCCACGTTTCTTCCAAACGTCCCATTCACCTCTGGATGGTCCCTCAATCTCAATCCCCAGCTTATCCAGTCTTTCCCTGGCTGCATCTGCCCTGCGGCCCATGCCGTCTGTCCTGCTCTTTGTGGAACAATGGTTTCTGGTGGTTTCTTCAGCTCATGTCATGTTGCTAACATCCCAGTGGCACACACACTCAGCGGGCTGTGGTTCTCTTCTGGGATGCTTGTGGTCCTCAAACTTGCCCCTGGTGGGGACAGGGAGCCACTGCCCCACACCCAGCCGACTGCCCGGGCTGGCGCACTCTGAGCAGGGCCTTCACTCCCAGGCCCCATCAGCTTCTGGTGGCCATGCAAGGAGGCAGCCAGTCTCTGAGGTCCACCCCAGAGAGCTGCGGCTGCTCTGACGTCACCCCGTGGACACTAGCACTGGCAGTGTTGCTGGTTTCTGCTGTGAGGACAGGCAGTGGCACCTAGGACACGCCAGGTTGTGTGCACCCACAGGCCTGCCCTGCTGGTTTCTCCCGGATGGTTACCCCACGCCTGTCACCCTGACTGGGCACAGGCAGCAGGCCGTGCTGACGCTCCATCGGGCAGAAACCCCTGTGGCTCCTTTAAGATCTGTTCAGAGGCAGGGTCTGGCCGGGCTCACAGGTACCCAGTCTAAGCAACGAAAGCACTTCCTGAGAAGAACAAGGCTGGAAGATGCCGCGCCCTGAGTGGCCAACCAGCACCAGGGCGCAGGTCCCCATGACAAGGAGCTCGGGGGCCGGACGGGACCTTGTATCAGGCCAGGGGTCCATGTATCAGCTCAGGGGGAACGAAAGTCTGTCAAGTGCTTGCCCGACAGCCAGAAAGGTGAACTGACTGTCCCCAGGAGCAAGGCGGGGTCTCCATGTCTTGCACAGCCCTAGGAGAAGGGAGACGCGGCTTCTGGGGATTTTGGGGGACACAGAGCTCGGGGTCCCAGTGTGTGTGGCCGTGCATGTGGCCCCTGTGCCCACTGGTACATTTGGGTCCCATCCCCTTCAAGAGCTGCACGGCTCTGGGGACAGCGAGGACACTAACTCTGCCGCGCTTGCCGCGAACGCTGCCCTTTCCTAGAAAGGCCCCTCTGATGAGCAGGACGCTCGGGCTCCAGTCCCGGGCCTGCCTTCCGCTGCGGGCAGACGGCCAGCCTGGAGTGCGGAGGGCCACAGCGCATCACCTGCCTCTGTAGACGAACTTCATGGGCTCCACGGCCAGCGCAGTGGCCACCACGTCGTCCGCGTTGTGTCTGCGAACCCCCACCACCATCAGCCCTTCCAGCTTGCCCACGACGAAGACCAGGTCATCCTGAGGACAAGGGCACTGGTCGGGACGCAGGCCACGCGGGCAGGCCCAGCCACGAGGAGCTGAGGGCACATGGAAACTGGGCCCATGCCCAGGGCGACACCGAAGCTGGGGCCAGGGCAACCGTGGGAGGGAGGGGTCCCACAGGCTGGTGGGCTCAGGTGGGGGCCCAGGGGCGTTGGGGGCTGGAGGTGGGAGCACAGTTGTGGGCAAAGCTGGGCAAGGGCACTGAATGCTGACGGGCTGGAGGCAGGGTGAGATCCGGGGCTGAGAGCACTGTCCCGGGGGGCGCAGGCCCTGCGTGGGACTACTCACAGGGCCGACAAAGCCCAGCAGCCCCGTCCGGGTGAAGGGCCTGTCGGAGATGGGCGTTCCTGCCGCAGTCAGCGGGGCAGTCTGCGTGGAGCGGGCGGTGGTCAGGCTATGGCTCGCAGATAGCCACCCATCCCGCCAACGGGACCCGTGGACCAGGGTGTGGCCCTGGGGGGCGACTGTATCTGCCGAGGGGTGGAGGCTGCCCAGGGCCGAGTCTGCATGCTCATGAGGGGCCCTCACTCCACGCCCGGTGGGCCCCCGGTGGGCCCATATCCCTGCTTCTGCTTCACCACTGCTCCCAGGCCCTGGCTCAGCATGTGGGTGCTCACTGGGCTCTCCTGACACCCCGACAGCTGCAGCACGCAGAGTGCTGGCCTCAATCTCATTATGGCTGCAGGCGCCTGACCGTGAGACGACCCAGCTGAGAAGCCAGGGCACCGCCCGCTGCCCACAGCGCCGCCCCGACGCTCGATGCACGGGGGACTCACCGTCGGCTGAAAGCACAAACCTGAAAGACGTTCCTCGTGACCCCGAGCAGTCCGTAGTACGCCGAGCCGGTCGCACTGGAATCCACACATATCTCCCCAACCTCGTCGGCTTTACACAGATACGGGGCGCCGTCCACCTTCACTACGCACATGTTAGCTGAAGAGAAGACCACCCTCAGAAGCGTCGACACATTTAGGTGGCTCGCTCACCAGACCCGCTACGTCTGCAGCCGCGGAGACGAGCAGGCCCGTGCTGCAAGTTCTCACGCGCGTTTCCGACAGGCCTGGCACGGCGCAAACCGAGCTGAGGCCGTGGAACAGGGCAGCGACGGTTCCATGACCAGCCAGGACGGGCAGGAGGCTCATGCTCAGAGGCACGAGTCTCCCAGCACCCCTGCTACACCCACGGGAGGTGCGGGCAGGCCCGGCTGCTGATGGTCACCATCTGGCAGGTTTGCTGCCGGGGTGGTTCCTGTCTCAGTGCTGACAGACCCCACTTATGTCCTGGGCCCTTTCTGTCACAGAGGCCTTGTGTGGCCCCTCCCACAGCCTGTCGCCTGATCACCTGATCTGCCTTCACTAAGTAGCACCCTCCCTGACGTGCCTACCCGCTGCCACCCCTCGGCCCTGGAGACCTCATGGGTCTGGTTGCAGCAGCCCCAGGCTGCCCAGCCCTGCCACAGAGCAAGCAGCCATGGAATAGCACTGAGTCACTCAGCAATGAATTAAATAAACTCGGTCCCCTAGACCTCGCCCTTTCTTCGCACCTTCTTGAGTTTTTCTAGCATATTCTCATCTCCGAAGACGGGAAGCAAGGAGAAGGCACACGGTGTGTTCAGCCACTGACTTCTGTTTGTCCACAAATGGGTCAAAGCCTCAGCAGAGAGACCGCTGGGACAGCCGACTAAAGGAGGTGGCACTCCGTCTCACTGTGCAACCGGCCCTCAGCTCACACCCACTCCCACATGCATGCGAGCATCCCGGATGATGACAGACCCTAATTTACATCACAAAAAGGCACGAAAGGCCAAAATCTACCTCTTATGGTGGCCAACACAACCCCTGTGGGGCTAACACAGTGGAGGTTGTACCTCTGCTCAAAGCAAGTCACCATCAACTGTCACCGAGTCAATCGGCTCTTTAACTGCCCTAACACTCACCCAGAGGAGCACTGTGCACACACACACCCCGAGGGGAACACTGTGCACGCAACCCATCTGGTCCACTTCTTACTAGCAAATAACAAACACTGCTATATAAGTCCCTAATTTTTTCATTCTGAAAAATCACGATTACATTTCACCAACCTCTTAAAGAGTCACTGTGCTCTCCTCATAACTACCAAAAATAAGGAAGACTCCCCATCTTTGCTCTTTGTGAAATGGTCCATCCTTGTGGTCAGGTTACTACAGAACCATCACTTCTGTGTTCTTCGTGGAATTACAGGCACAGAAATACATTTCGCGTCGCTCCAGCTTAACTTTTTGGAACGAAACCTGAGCTCCGGTCTTGCCCTGAGGGTCCCTGCTCTCCTCCCCTGCAGGTCGGGCGCCGTGCCGTGGGCTGTCCCCTGGAGCGCCTGGCATAGCGGCTCCGTCCTGTGCGCACGGCCACCTGCGGAGGCGGATGGCAGACCCCAGAGCCTGGAATGCAGGCACAGCAGCGGCAGGGTCGTGTGACTGGCTGAGAGGCAGAACCTGCCTCTGTAGGTCACCAGCCTGGGTCAGCATAGCCACCTAGACCCCTGGAAGGGACAGCAGGGCTTGGAGGGGAGCTGGGGCAGCGGCGGAGCTGTGAGGGGCGACCTTGGAGCAGCACAAATGGAGCGTGCCCCACTCACAGCTGTCACCTCTGTGGACGCACTCGCCGGACTGCAGGGAGACGAGCTGGCACGCTTTCCCCGCTGCACGGCCATGGAAGTGGCAGGGAGATCTCCAGAAATCACATGACATTCCTAGAGCCCACAGGAAGTGCTGCGAGCCTCAAGTCACGCCCCTAACACCTGACATGGCATGGGGAGGTGCGGAAACTGCCCGGTAACGGTGACTGCTGTCACCATGTCCCCAAACACTGGAACCAGAAGTCAGGTTCACAGGCCATAAACGTACTCTTGTTCCTTAACTCAACATTAAACTTATACAACATACAACAAAAAATTGAAAAAATACCATAAATTAAAATCCCAATTTCCACAGAGAAACAGTTTTGAGAAATCATTCGCTGTGTTTGCAGGTGCCTGCGGAACCGGGCAGCCGTGACTGCTGTGGTCATCAGCTACAGGTGCACCCTTACCTCCAGGCATCACCTGGCCGACGTCCTGAACAGTGAGGACCGACAGCTTCTCCCCGGCATCGACCCTGACCACGCCGTAGCTGAGGCCGGTCATCGACAGCACGGCTTTTCTCGGAGGAGGGCCTCCCAGCTCGGGTGGCCTGGGGAACAGAGGCGGACTGGCTGATGAGGGACGAGCCCCCAGGAGGGGGTCCCACGCCACCTGGCCTGCTCTGCGGCACACTGCGAGGACACCAGCTGCGGGACTGCAGTGGTGCCTGCGTTCCTAGAGAGACCGTGCCTCCCCTGCCCTCGCCATCTTCTACGGTGGGACCTCGACCCTCCTCCCTTCACCCAGTGGGCCTGGGACAACAGGAAGTGAAGCGAGGTGACTTCCAAGGTCATAAAGGTGACTCGCTTCCACCTGCCGGTCTTGGGGACTCACCGGGAGCCCCAGGCAGCCGGGTAAGCAGAATGACAGGCGAGGAGTCCCAAAGCAGCCCACTCCAGGGACACGTGGCGGGGTGGCCGCATGCAGGGAGGAACCGTGTCTGCAGCCCCTGACCCCGGCCCAGTCCCCTGGCACTGCCCGCAGCTCTGCCCCAAGTCCTGAGTGCAGGGGCGCGAGGGCGGCGCCGAGGCCTGGGAGTAGTGGTTCTGCGCTGGTGGGGACTGCGACGCTGAGGGGCACAGGTCGGTGGCCCCCCCGGGCCAGGGACCACTCTACTGCTAGTGAAGAGTGACGCTGCCGCTTTAACGCTGTGTGGCCCGCACCTCAGGGTCCCTTACTACCTGCGCGTGGGAAAGCGCGTGCTGTTCGGAGACGTGCACGGGGCGCAGGACACGACGAGCAGCAATGCTCTGGTGCCCTCAACTGTGAGCACGCTGCCCCATGCCCCAAGATGGCGCCGGGCGGCTGTGGACAGGAGCCGCGGGTGGGCGAGAGGTGGCTGGGCAGGAAGGGTGGGCCGTGGGCGCCTCTCCCCAGGACGCGCTGACAGCCTGGGACGCTGGCACGGCGTGGGCACCTGGCGCCACGGCAGCCAAGTGGCAGGAGCGGCGGTTACGTTTACAGACACGAAGCCTTGGGTTACCTGCGGATGGCGACTGTGAGGGCCTCAGGAGAACTGGCACAAGGACAGATGACCTCTGGCCTCAGGCCTCGGGACTGGAAGACGTTGAGGAAGGCGTCACAGGAGGATATGGACCCTGCGTGCAGCGGAGCGGGACGTGAGGGTGACTCTGGCCGAGGGGGCCGGACCTCACGGCCAACACGCTGGGCCGACAAGCTCTGGGCACGGACACTGCGGCGACGGGCCCGGAAACGGCACAGGCTGACCCTGTTCCATGTCACGTTTGAACCATGTAATGTAAGCCGCTGTCACAGACCAGGAACAAAGGCCTCGTGCGGAGGGTGGGAGCTGCTCCCACGAAAGCAACACGCTGGAGGCTGCTCACAGGCCCATTTTTAACCCCTGCATTGGTTCTGAGGCCTATCTCATGGCCAGCTCTGCCCATCTGCCACATGCAGCCTTGTCCCATGTCCCTGAGGTCTGCAGAGTTAGAAGTGACCAAAGAGTGTTTATGGAGCCCGACCTGGCACATCATGAGGCTCCGTGCCTATGAGCACCCTGCTCCTAGAAGTGCCTGCCCAGCCGTCTCCTGGCACGCCTCCCTGCAGGGCGGCCTGTACTGTGTCCCCTGATGTCGGCCCTGGCCACAGGCCGAGGTACCACCAACATGAAAACTCAGTTCCCAGGAGGCTAGGGGCTGCCTGTCCAGGACCCCAGGGCTGCCCCACAGACCCCAGTCCTCTGTGGGGAGCTGGCTTGGAGGGTGGAGCCTGTGGGTGCAGCAGAGCTGCCAACCGCAGGGGAGCCCGCTGACGGCCTGCCACTTGACTGCAGGTGGCCAAGCAGCCTGGCTGTGGGCGTGGGTGGAGGCACAGAGGAGTGAGTGGCACCACAGTGTCCTGGAGGCAGGATGGAAACCCTCCTGGGCTCAGGTGTGGATGGCAGGAACCACAGGCTTGGCATGCCAGAAGGTGGGGTGCTCTCCCGGAGAACAAGGGTGCTAGAGCCACACCAGACAGGGGACCAGATGACAGGCCAGCCTCTGGTTGGGGGCAGTTTCGATGCAATCATCTCTCCTCCCACCTACCTGGTCAACAGCTTTATGCCACACAGAAACCCCCAGAGTCCCTCGAGGCCCCCCAAGATGTAATGCTCAGGCCCTGCCAGGAAGCAAAGTGGCACGCTGGGGGTGCTCCTGCCAGGACGAGGTGGGGGACAGGGCGGGGGGGCAGGAGTCCAAAGCGTGGAGGCAGGACAGGGCTCTCCATCTGTGTCTCTGCTCTGGTCACTTCTTAAGAAAGTTGACTCTTTTAGGCAAGTGCCTTCTCTGAACCATGTTAACATCGCTTCCAAGTAAGTGGCCAAAACCCACGCGTGAAGTGTGCGGATGCCATCTGGCCCCAGGGCTAGCGGCAGTGTCACCGCGCACGCGCCACACTGCACCTTGGCCCTGGCCCCCCTCCCGCCCCCCGGCCCAGCTGCCTGGGTTACTCACACGGGTTGGCGCCGTCGGCCACGAGCAGCATGCGCAGCGAGCTGAGGCTGACGTCGCGCTGGGCCCGCTGAGCCAGGAGGGACCAGTGCATGTCACGGGACTTCACCAGCGCGGCCCCGGCTGCGGGGGAGGGGCACCGGTGTGAGGGTGGCGCGGCGCCACCCCCACGTGCGGGGGACACTCGGACCCAGCTCATACACAGCCAACCCGCCCCCCAGCTGCGGAGGAGAAACGACTGGGAGGTCTGACACCCAGGAGCTCGGCCCCACCTGCAACGCCCTCCTCTGGGCTAGTCCGCCTCGCTGCTCCCCATCGCCCTGCCCCGGCTCACCCGTCCATCCCCGAGCCGTGGAAGCCCCTAGAGGCGAGCGTGGCCTCAGCCCTTCATCCCCTCTGTGCTGGGGCGGCTCCTGCCAACGCCCCCAGGCTTGTTTTCCTCTGTGAAACAGGACAGAGGCGGCCACCACCTCGAGGCCTCACTGAAGACACGCCCCACGGCCGCACTCAGAAACGCTGGTAACGGACACCACTACCAGTGCGGTGGACGCGCAAACACCGCACCCAGGGCGACGCAGGGCGACCGGCCTCGGGTTTGTGAGGGTGCCCTCCAGCTCCGCCAGGGCAGAGGGACGCGTGGGCCGTGCAGGGTGGCCGCCCGAAGGCAGAGGGCCGCAGGCCTAGGCCCCAAGGGCAGCCAGTCGCTTTGAACAGCTTTGCTGCTGGTGGCTAGAAAAGCTCTGACTTCAAAGTAAAACCATCTCAAGTATTAGGAATTAGTGTTCTGGTGTGACTGTGAGGAAAACTTCGAGAGAATAAAATCGGGAGCCCATGGTGCTTGTGGAAAAGAGCTGGCACTGAACGGTCCCCGCCACGGGCTTCTGGGCCTGGCGCACACGGGTTGGGCTGCACAGCCTGCGGCCACCACTGGCGAGTCAGAACCACCTCACATGCGCCTGAGACCCGGCCATCAGCCCCATCTGCAGTTCTGCACCCGGGCTCTGATTTTCCCTAATCACCATGGATTCATTCAGAGAGACTTCTTCAATGAGGGACGAATCCTTACCTTTGTACAAACACACTTTCTGGATCCAGGAGAGCGGGTTCACCTTCATCAGCGCGTATGGGATGCTGATCACGTGCATCCTGTTCAGCACGCTCTGCGGAAGACAGACACGCTCAGGGCTCGGCCGTGCGCACAGCAGAACACCGAGCCACCACGAGAGGCCAGATGGCAGCCGTGCGCCTGTCACAACAGTGCTTCACTTCAGACACATGGGTCAAGTGCCTCGGCTCGCTTGGGGGTAGTTAATCACAGCACCTGAGAAGCAGGTCTGGGGGCGGGCACTGACATCAACGTTAGAAGCCCCTGGCCCCCACGGTCAGGTCGCTTAGCGCCCAGCACTCACTGTTAGCACTCCATGCCACAGGCCAGCATCCCTCTTGAAATCCAGCACATTTGTTAACGTCTCAGCTGAAAACAGACAGAGAAGGTTACACCGCTGGCTGAGCCTCCGCACAAGACGTGCACTTTCAGAGTAACTGGGATCAGCGCGTCAAACACGTGAGACTCTGGCAGCCCATAGCATTTCCCGACGCCATGCACTAGTTCACCGGGAACCTCGGTTTCTATTCAAATTACTGGGAAAACATAAAGCAGAAGGCCATTCACCTTGGGGTTACAACAGAGAACGATGCTGACCACCAATCTGAAAACCTGAGAAACCACCTGCGGCCAAGACGCTGTGCGAGGAGACGTGGGGTGATGACGGTCACGGGAGCCCCCACTCCTCACACCCGAGGCCGTCGCCCTGCACCCTCAGGAAGCAGCACGTGCCGCTCATGTCACGTCCCTCAGAGAGGCCTCTCCTGCCCACTTTCTCTCCCAGAGGCGTGACTGTGGGACCGGGCTCCAGGCACAAGACAGGAGACTGAGCCCACCCCAGTGCGCCCCACAGCAGGCAGGACGGGAACAAGGAGTGGGGCGCGTGCCGGGAGTGCTGCTGCGCACAGGTCCCTGGAGGCTATGGAGCCCAGGTCACCGGAGCCAGGCGTGAGGCTGGGCCCGGCCTGACAAAAGAGAAAACCGCGAGACTCGACCTGGTAGACGTAACTTTTAAATAACTATGCCGGCACTTGGACTGAGGTGAAGGCCTCTTCCAGATCTCTGCTGCCGTCTTCGGCTGTGCCGCGCTCAACCCAGCACCAAACACCGGTGTCTGCAGCACCTAAACGTGCCGTCCGGTGTACTTGTGAGTTTTGTTCGAATATCGTAATGGGGAGAAAAATGCCATGTGTCCGTTCGTATGCTTTTTTGAGTAAGTTCAACATCTGATATTTAACAGGGAATGGGGGCCACCAAGAGCTAACCTGTGACCACAGAGTGCACGTGTACATCTGTGCGCATGACAGCTGAAGGCCCAACCACAGGTGTACAGAACACGGGACGTGTACCCGACGGGACGTGTACCCGACATGTCGATTCCACTTTTTAGCTGCAGATGTGCTGCCCGTCCCTCAGCTCTGCCTCGGGGGGGGAACGGCCCTACACCCACGACCTGGAGGGACGCGGATGCCCACTGGGAAGTGATGCACACCTGAACTTGTAGCACGGGGCCCTGGGAGGGGCCGCCAGGTGGCCCACACCCTCATGCAGCTCGAGCAGAGCCACAGTGGCTGCCCCCATCCGGCTGGAACCGCCCCCGCACGCCTTACCTTCCGAGTAGCCGCACGCCTGCGTCAGAGCCCGGCACTGTGCCAGCAGGGATGCATGGGACACCGTGACCCCCACCGTGCTGCCTTCTTTGCTGGTTTTATACTGAAAGAGGTCAAGGAGAAAGGGCCGTTAGGTGAGGTTTCTGGAGGCTGGCGGGTTTGAGGAGCTGGCAGCGTGTCCCGCCCCGTGCGCTTCCCGTCTGCCCGGGGTGAGCCCTCAGGTGAGGGGGCGCCTCCCGGGCGGGCGCTGAGGGCAGCGGCGCGCAGGCTCCCTCCCGAGGGCCCGCAGCCCGGGAGCCAGTGCAGGGACCAGCTGGGGGGAAACCCGGCAGGGCCTGGGGAGTCGCCATGACGCTTGCTACTCCTGGGGTGAAGCGGAGAGAGAAGTTTCAGCCCGTGATGGAGGCACAAACGGGCCTCTCCGCTCCGCACTGCGGGGGACAGGGGTCACCTCGATGTAGGCGGTCGCGGGCCCTGCCTCCCGGGCCAGTGGCTGCCAGTCCTTGGGCGGCTTCATCAGGTGCTTCCCGTCGATCACCAGCCAGGCCAGGGGAGGCCAACCTGCCAGGGCGCAGAGCAGGGACAGGACAGAGGCACGGTCAGCCCACTCTCTCCCACACCGGGCCTGCTGTCCACATGTGGCGCGAGCCCAGCCGAGTCCGATCCTACTCGGCCTGCACCAAGAACCTGCTGGACAGTGGAGGCCAGACCTGAGCCAGGTTGGCTGCGACACCCTGGGAGGCCCTCGGCCTCGGTGGCTTGATCGCCAGGAAGTGCTAGGGACACCGCATCAGGGAGGATGTGGCTGCCCATGCCGGGGGCCCACCTTTGAAGGCCGCCACCTCCCCAGTCTGCGCCTTGGGCAGGCCCTTCTGACAGGCGTCCGTGGTCAGGGCCAAGGCGACACCACAGCTGCCCAGCAGAAACCCCACTTGCTGGCTGCCAGCGTCCTGCGGGAGACAGAGAGACGCGTAGCACAGGGCCGCCCTGCGGGCCCACGCGCGAAAAGCGGGTGCTTCTTTTACCCCTTGTAAGACTTCTAGAACAATCCAATCCTATATACTATGTTTTCATGAGAATAAAACAATTGTTTTTAAATTTAAAAAATATTTTTGCAGAAAAAATTGAAGTTCAGATAAAGGGCAAATTTCTCACTTTTTTCTTGCAAATGACATTTAGCAGCATTTTAATAAACTCCAAAAACAATAGCATTGTAATTTCCACTGATTTACATTGGAAATTGACAGACTAACCTGGGAGGTCTGGCCTTGAGCAACACTAATTATTTCCACACGGAAATGCATGTTTCCTGCTAGTCAAGTCCACTTTTATGGGTCCCTCAGTAAACTTGTTCTATTTTCTTCTTGTAAGTTTGACAAATTTCTAGTTTTTTCTAAGAATCCGTGTATTCAAATATCTGTCATCATATATAACCTGTTTAGATGTACTGGTTTTATTTGCGAACTCTACTTTTGAGATTTTTGAATATTTGTTCCTGGCGACCTGCACATTGACAAGTGAATACTGTCTTTCTAAGACACGTGTCTAGTCTGCTCCTGAAACATTTTTTCAATAGTCAGATCGCTGCTCTTTGCGTGTGAGATGCAGTGGCTCCCAGCGTGTGAGAAGCCCTGACCATCGCAATCTGTCAACAGCAGAAACTGCTTGTTCTGTGTAACTGAACACACACGCAAGGAAATGTCTACCCCGCAGACTGAAAACTGTCAGAGAGGCAAGCTGCGATACACTACTGAAACGTTTTATTTATCCCCAAGAAATGAACCTTATTACCGATGAACAAAGTTTTGAGAAAAAATTTAACAAAATCTTATCAAATCCCAAATTTTACTCATTAGAGGAAAAGATGCTCATCGTTTTAAACAGGCGATGGAATAGCTCAGCTGTTCTCAGTGCCCCTTCTCACCAACGTGATACGTAAAAAAGGGGAATCTGCACCCAGACTGCATCTGCTGACCGCTCCCGAGAACGGAGAAGACACCACCGAAGCTCACGGGGCCCGAGCCTGTGTCCAGGCCCGAGCACGCTACCTTTCTTGTTAGCGGGACTTCGATGGGCACAGGGACCAGCTCTGCCAGGAAACACCCGTAAAACGCAACCATGAACATCACAGGGTCACTATTTGGAAACACCAGCGCCACCTACAATGGTACAGAAAAAACCATGAAGTCTACTTGTGAATGACAGTGTCGTCCCAACTCTTAGAATAGTTACTGATCACATGGAATTCAGACATTTTGGATTATCTTACAGTTTTTCAAATGTAGTTCAGAAATGAAATTTGGGGGCTAATTCTTGGTCCTTAAATTTCCTGAACCATGTAACTTTTAATAAAGTTTTTAGGTTGAGGCCTTTACTCCCTCTACATACAACAGAGCAGTTTTAAAACGGCTGGCTTGAAGGCCTCCGGCACGGGTCCAGCCGTGGGGTGGGTCCAGCTCTGCCTACTCTGACTGTCGGGGCAGCAGCAACTTGGGAGGGAAGAGATGGGCCATCACCCACCACCAATTAGCCCAGGTGAAAAACACCTAGGCCACCATGAAAAGTGGACGAGGGATCAAGCTATTATCTAGAATCGCTTCTGAAAGAAGTCCTAACACTGAAGCATCAGCTGACAGACCTTCGTTCACAGGGAGGGGTGGCGGGTGTACACGGCTCCCTGGGGCCCCGGCAGTGGCTTCCTCCCCCTGAGACTAGATGTTTGGTATGGAAAATACGTTTCAGAGAATTCGTTAAAACAAATTGTTTGTTCGCTTTCACAAACATATTCTCACGAGAGGATGAACCTGCCACCCATCTCTGATCATGAACTCACTGAAACCCTGCCAATCATCATAATTAGCTTGGATTCTCTCTCAAGTCAGGAAAATTTCTGAAAGTCTTGTCCTTGCAAGAACTTTTTTCAGGAAAATAAATTAGTGATTCTTAGATTCACTTTGAAGCACAACCGCAATCAGGGGTTCTTAGAGCCCACCAGAGCACCACAGCCCAAGTGTCACCCTCGCACTGCTTACACGCTCACAGCCAGCTGCACCTCTCCTTCCCTGCTGATGGTGACAGCTGACGGTGACAGCTACTGGCATCCCCACCGCTCCGCCTCTGTGGAGCGCGGCCCATGCATGCCACAGAGACCCGGCCATCACCAACCAGTCAGAGGCGCTCAGAAGCTCTACCAGCTACTGACCAGCTCCCCGCCCCCGGGGGCCTCCGCCTCCGGAGCCTGGCTGGGCTGCTGGCTGGTGCCCGGGCCCCACCCACTGACTTGGCTGAAGCACCTGCTCTGGGACTTCCTGAGGGAGCGAGCTTGGGTCCTGTGTGTCTGAGGACATGCTGCATTCCAGCCTCACATCCACCGGCCCGGGAGAGTGCACAGGTGAAGCCGGGTGCCCTCGGCACTGCCCAAGCCCTCAGCCCTGGCCCCTTCCAGCCTGACCAAGGAGCCCTGCCACCCTGCCCTTCCCCACACCCCGCGTGGGGCCACCACATGCAGGTCCTCCCCTGCACCCCTCCCGGCACCCTGCCCTATGTCACCACCCTCTCTTTTCCTTTCTCTTCCTGGAACTCCTGCTGGTCAGCTCTCGGGCCTTCTGGGTCAAGTCTCATTCTCACGCCATTTTTCCTTTCACCCATCCATCTCTGGGTCTGTCCTACTGGCGTATTTCACTTAATTGATGGAGCGATATCTTCCTCATTGATCTCTAGGAGTATTACTACTCATTTTCTAAAAATGTTTTCTGCATCTGGCTTTCCGCCAAGTCTGCTCGTTCCTTCTCCCGCCCACCCCGCCGCTTCCTCTTTCCTCCCTCTCATTCCTTTGCCCTTTGCTTGTCTCCTATCATGGAAGTTTCCCTCCGACTTACACTGAGAGCGAGGTGCTGATGGGGGCCTGAAATTTTGTCACTTGTCAGCTCAGTCTCGCTGCTCGGCGACCTGACCCCAGGCAGCCCCGTCCACTGGGGCGTCCCTGGGTCTGCTGGGGGGCGTGGTCACCATCACGGTGTTCTCCTGCTTCCCGCCCTGGACCTCCCGGCAGCCCTGGGCTCCCCCATTGGCTCAGTCTGCCCAGAGCAGTGCTGGCCAGCAGAACCTTCCGCACGATGCCACTGACCTCCTTCCAAGACAGCACGTACTGTAGCCAGCACCGCACGTGCCGACCGAGCCCTTGAAATGTGGCGTGTGCGGCTAAGGTACTAAATATTTTGTTTTATTTAATTTTGGTTAATTTAAAAAGCCTCGTGTAGCTACTGCCGACTGTTTGGGGCAGCACAGGACGAGGAACTAAGCCTCCAGCCTCCTCTACAGGCAGGAGACGGGCTGGCAGCAGAGCAGGGCTGCCTGGCCACATGAACAGGGAGAGAGGGGCCTAAAGCACTCAGAACTTCAAGGCAAGGTCAATGTTTCCTCATAAAACTTAAAGTTTTGGAAATTTAACATTTAGTAATATCTGATGTTAATACTTTTATTAAAATCAATATATACGAAGTCGAAGAGGAAAGAAGGTGAAGAGTCAGCGGATAAACGATGAGGGAGAATAAAACACGATCACCTTCCATCACCATGAACCTTCCACTCAACGCTCTCCATGCTGACTCGCACTGACACCGTGCGCCTGACCAGCTGGCAGACACCGACGTCAGCGCAGCAGAGCTGCAGGGTCTCCATCTCTGCTCACTCCGGGGAAGGTGCATTCTAGTTACTTACTCTGTCTCCAGGTTTAAGTAGTGGTTCACTCTTACTAGTCAGTCTATTAAGTAGAGTGTAAGCTAGTTTTAAACTCCGACTCCAAAGTTTGCCTAAAATAAAATAAAAATACTAAGCAATGTAGAATTTAAGAGATTAATAATTCACATTTTAACGCAGGCGTCATACCACCCGTAACGCACCCCATTACTCTATCCCTGGAAAATCACGACTTTCCAGCAAGTAACTGTTCTGTACAATGCTATAGCGAACATCACGGTTTTCTCTTAAAAGCAACTTATAGATTTGTTTTTGTTCACACAGAAACACAGGATATTATTATAGGAAATTTAGAATACAGAACAGCCAGCATTCTTCCTGTTATGTATGTGCACATACAGCACACACACACGTGTAGGTAATTTTCTGGAAGTGAGATCATACTTCACCCTGCTTTTTTCAATTAACGATGCACTGTGAATGCATTTTCATGTCATTAACTACATATCTGAACAACAGATTTCATTTACGAATTTTATATAAACTGCTACTGTTGTTCATTACATCTTTTCAACTCCATGCAATTTATGTAAACATTTTTTGCTTATTCCTGCTTCCTAGTTTTGTTATTTATGTTGACTACAACAATATAATAGTGTATATTATAAATAACAAAAATAAAAAATTAAAATTAAAAAAACAGATCATGGCTGTAACTTTTCCAAAACTGATAGGAGACATCATTCCACAGATTCAAGAGGCCTCATGGACCCAAGCAGGCAAATTTCAAAGAACAGCCACCTAACTATAGCACAACAGGACAGATGCAAGCCAAAGAAAGAGAAATTTTTTAAAAAAGGCAGTCAGGGCAAAGACACACTGACATCCAGGGAGCAACAACGGTCCAGCGTCTTACTTCTCAAACACAGCACGTGTCCTCAGAGCTGAGAGCGGTGGACGCCCACCATCAAAAACGAAGACGAGGCACACTGTGAACAGACCGGCAACCAAGGCCTCCTCGCCCGCAAGCCGCCGTGGGGACGAACACGTGTGCGGGGAGCTTGCAGGCCCCGAGGACAGGTCACAGTGGCCAACGCAGGATGGCAGCCAGGGGACCAGCCAGCGAAGAAAGGAGTCTGACTGCCGACTTGGAAACGGTGGTGGAACGCTCGTCTGACGGCTATGAACGCACGTCGACTTAAGATGCAGGACAGGGAGAGCGCAAGAGTGAAGGCGGGCCTTCGAGGAGCAGCAGAGACCCCGGGCATGAGTAAGACTTGTGAGGGGGGAAGGGACCACGTGAGGCCGAGCAGGAGACTCTGTCAGGTGACACAGCTGTGACAAGGTCTGCGGGCCCCACGGGCGAGCGCCGAGCAGAAGCACAAGGCCCGTCCCACCCTGGAGAGTCGGGGAGGTCCAGGCACAGCACCCTCGACCCGGAAGCTGCACTTGACACATGGACGGAGGCTGCCAGTGGGCCGAGCCCTCGCAGGTGGGCCGCGAGCCCCTCCCGGAGGGTCGCAGCAGCCTCCCTGAGGGACAGACGTGACTGCACTTAGCGATACAGCGCAGGTGTCATGGCCAAGTAGGGCTTATTCTAGGAACCAGGACTGCTTAACACTTGCAAATGAAGCAATTCATCAAATTAACGAATTTGATGGGGGAGGGGAGAGAAACCATATGATCCTCTCAACAGAGAAGAAAAAGCATCAGATACCGTTCAATGCCCAATGCCCATCCATGCTGAAAACTTTTAGCAAACTTAAGAGGACTTCCTTAATCGGACAAAGGGACTTCAGCAAACACGGCTGGTGACCTGAGGGGAGGTGAGGGGGCCACCGCTCCACGCGCGCCCGACGTTCTAGCTTGTGCGGGGATGCAAGGAAAGGGGACAAAGGCCAAGCGTTGGAAAGGCCAAGGTGATGCCGTCAGGTCAGCCCTGTTCACAGGGGACGTGACTGTGCGCCGGGCATCCAGAGGACGCATGGACAAACTGTTCGTTAACAAGCTAAGTCAGCAAGATCGTCGGATACAGAGTCACCATCTAAAAAATCGGCTGCTTCTCCACAAACAGCGAGTGGAAAGAGTTCACTCACCCACCATGATAAACACAGACAACGGAGATGCTCGAGCCCTCTGTGCTCAAAGGAAAAACGTTACTAAGAGAAATCAAAGAAGGCCTTAAAGAGAGGGAAATATTCCAGTCAAGAATCAATTCTCTTCAAATGGATCTATGCAGTGCCAATCGATAGCCCAGCAGGAATTTTTCTGGGAGCTGGCGAGCTGGTCTTCAAGTTCACGTGGAATGCGAAGGGCCGAGAACGCTCGTGGAGATCTTAGGGTGCGTCCTGGGGCTGGGGCTACCGCGGATCAGGGGTGCAGACGGCGACACTCGGCCGAAACAGAACGAGTCCAGAAACACAGGCTACGGGATGCGGCAGCACCGCGGGGGAAGGGCCGGCTTCCCGGCACACAGCAGGGCACCGCGCACAAACCACGCAGGCGCCGTACCACGGACACGCGCAAAGTAAAACCGGTGTTCAGAAGACGAGAAAGGAGAATATCTTTGTGACCTTGGGTTTGCAAAGACTTCCTAAATAGAACAAACAGCACTGTAACAAAGGAAAACACAGCTAGACTGGGTTCCTTAGTAAGACTCTGCATTTACGTAGAGCCACAAGTCACGTGCTGCCCCAAGGCGGAAGACGACACCGCAGAACACGCGTCCAGAAAGACACACATCTGAGCGTGGAAAGGAGGGCGCCTCAGCGATCCGACAGGGCAAGAGACGCACATAACCAGCGAGCACAGCGAAGTTTCACTAGTCACCGGGAAAACGCCACGCCTGACAATCAGCACCACAGCCTGACCCGACGACACCGACACACGGAAAGGCTACCATGAAACAAGCGGACGACAGCGGATGGCAGCGGGGGCTGTGGAACCCCCGGGCGGCACACGGCACTGGGCGAAGTGAAGATGCCACGGCCACTTTGGGTAGCTGCCTGGCAGACGGGCCCAGCAAGTGTTCCCACCACATGAGAACGTCCCTAACGGCACGATACACGGCAGCCTGACGCAGGGACCCCCAGGTGCCCGCCCATGGCAGAGTGCACAGGCCTGTCTGGCACAGTCCCAGAGTACACGGACAGCCTCGGGCGGCCCGGGGCCCACGGACAGCGCTGCCAGCAGCACAGGCCCGAGCAGCTTCCGTGCGACTCAGACCACAGAGCAGCGGCGTCAGCGGGTGGTGTGGCAGTCTGCCTCTGTGGTGGGATGTGAGTGCTGGAGGGGACACACGGGCCTGGGGACCTGGAGGTGAAATGCTCCTGAGCTGAGTGCTGGTCACAGGAGTGTGTTCACTCCGTGAACACACATCTAGCTGCGTGCTTATGATTTGTGTTACATAAAAACACGACCTGGAAGCAAAAGATGCCAAATGCAGAAAATACGTGCTGTATGATCCCTTTTATGAAAAGTTCAAAATTAGATCAAACTAACTCCACTGTTTCAGAAACACAGGTGTGGATGTGAACCCCTGAAAGCAAAGCGGTGGCCGGTCACCGTCAGTCACTGTGCGCGGGGGCAGGGGGGCACCTGGGGTGAGGCGATGCTCTACGCAATGGTTGTGTGGGATTCTCGGGGGCCGGTTCTACTGTGTTCCTCGGGCTGCATGTCTGTGTTGTATGACGCATGTAGTATTTCACAGCGAAACCAGCACCCAACTGCCTTCTGGTGACACTTGCCATAGGTGAGGGTGTAGATGGCCTTCCCAGCTGTGTCCAGGGCGGTGAGACAGGGGGCTTTGGGCTGCGTCGTGCCCCAGCGCTGCAAGGCGGCCAGCAGCGATGGCGGCCAGGATGTTCCCACGGTCAGAGGTTCCCCTGCCAGCACCACCGTCTGGCTCCCCTCTGGCTTTGGCTGATTTGGATCTGGTTGCTGAACTAGAATCAAAACCGAAACTTGACATCAGCACTGCACAGTATCCTGCCCATGCTGTGGCATCTTTTATAATTCTGTTTTTTTTAATACCATCTAAAAAAAGGTTACAGTAATGTTTTGATTCCATTATCATTATAGCAGTCATAGACCAACTGAGCAAAAGACAGATGGAGATTCAGTCACGAATAATGACAGACCCTGGTGACTACAACCCTACACGACAAACCCCAGGGTAGCGGCAGTGGTGGCCAGGCCTTCGGTGTGGTCAACCCTGAGGACGCCTGAGCAGCAGGCACTAGTCCCCGCTTACAAAGGATGAAAGTGAGTAAATCACGTCAGTTTGTGCACTTGAAAAAACCACCACTGTGGACATTTATGTTTATTCAGTTTCTCTTACTTAAGGTGAAGAAACTCTTTGTGACTGTCCTACAGAAACATAGTAGCTTTCTATTTGCCTTTTGCCAAGTAAAAAACTGACATTTGTCCACATGTAAAATAAAAATTAAAAAACCAACCGTCACCATGTTGAAAGAAAAAAAGAAAGCAAAATCTATTACACGTTCAGTGGATATTTAACCAAAATTTGCACAAGTGTAAGAAAAACTGCCAAAAAAACATTCACACAATTGAACTCTGAATTTGAAAGGCATTATCTGATCACAGAGGGACAACAGGGTCCTAAATGCTGCGTCTAACCCTCAAGTGTGGAGGGGACGCCAGCGCTGGCCCGTAGGGTCCGGGGGTAACGCGGTGCAGGAGGCGAGGGACCAGGGTGGCCGTGGCCCCTGGGGCTCAGACAACAGTCACCACCTGCACACTGCACTGGGCTTGCCCTCTGTTCCTTGTCTGCAGGTTTATATTTCTATTTCTCGGTAATTTTCTTTTTAATAATAAAGCTACATTCTTTTCTTCTAAATATATCTCATTTATAAATAAAAGACTAAAATTCTGAAAAGGGGTCAAAACGATGCTGAAAATATAATACTATAAAATCATGGGAGGAGCAGTTCGGATTTGAAGTTGAAATAAAAGTTTACGTAATGTAAGTAAAATGAAACCTTAGACGTTCTCGATAAAGCACCAACCGCGGTCCAGCGAGGGGGAGGGCGCCAAAGGTCCCAACTACGTAGGAAATCGGCCACCTGTGCACACTGGGCCAGCCTATGGCCACCTGCGCGGTGCTGAACTCCGGGCCGCACAGAGGCCAGAGGCCAGAGGCCACGGCCAGGGACATGGCCCCAGCATGTCAGGAGGCCAGGGCGACAACTCCTGTGGGACACATGCCGGCCTCATCTGCAGAGGTTGGGGCCGCCCTGCTGACACCCGTGGGCCCATGGCTGAGGACGCTCACCTTCCAGCAGCTCCTCGCCGTCGTCCACGAAGAACTCCTTGAGCGGAGGCCGCTTCGGCCGCTTCAGGGTGTTCAGGAGCTGCTGGATTTTGGAAGACACTCTGCTGTTCACAGGGACACCTGCCACGGGAAGAGGGGCGCCGAGGCTAGGACACGCCGCACCCCCGGAGGACGGGACACGCGAACGAGGTCGCGTGACCAGCTGCACCAACACGGATCCCAGATGCGGCCGTCATGCCAGCCCCGAGGCAGACCGGCAACAGCAGAAAACAAGCCCGTTCCTCCCCCTAAGTTCTCACCATTTTATCATTTTTGTCATAAATATGCCACTTATGTTAAGATATGAATTTGTGACTGTTATTTTTAAATGAATTAATAAATATATTTTTTAAATTTTTAGTTTTATTTTCTAATATGATAGATATCAAGAGATACTATCCACCCATAATGACAAGAAGGTTGGGGACCGCTGTTTCATGACACTGTCGCTCTGGAAAGGTGCAGCTCTTTTTAAGTAGAACATACTGCCATTTGAGTTTTATGAGGTTTCCTCGTGATTCGGCACAGGTACTCCTGGCTGGAATCCACCTGAATATCGCGTCCAGATGCCTGGGACATCTGCCTCCCCCCGAGGAGGCATGACTTCCGTCACCCAGAGCGCTGTCTGGCTTCTCCGTCATGTCATCGCTGCTGCAGGCAAGGTCTGGGGAGACACACTGCACCCTGCGTGTCCTGACCCGTATCCAGCTCTCTCCCTGCACTGAACAGCCGTGGGTCATTCTCACCAGACCGATTTTCATTGCGATGGCCACAAAGTCATTTTCCAACTTTAGCATTCCAGCCACACGAAGCAGTCGACACCTGGCACCCTATGTGTCTGTGACCTAACTAGCTAGCCAGCCGGCTGCCTATCGTCTACCTCTTTATGTATCTACCCAACACCTATCGACCTACCTACCTACCTACCTGTCTCTCGTCTATCATCAGGAAGGACTCACAGATGGCTCTTTTCGGATGGTTATAAATCATTATGATTCTTAACTATCTAATGCACAAACGGTCTCAGATTTGGCCAGAAGGACCCTGTACAAGCGGACTTGTGACACTCCCCCTCGGTTTTACGCGCTGCCTTACGTGCTGTTGTAAGCTGCTTCAGTCACACTACGGCTCCACCTGCCCTGGAGTCGCACGACTCCGTGCGTGCCAGCGGTCCTCGGCGGGAAGGGAGTAAGACCCAGATCTGCTCACCAAATGTCTCGTTGCTACTGCTGTTTCCTTGTTCTTTCAACAGACAGAGCTAAGAAAGCACACGGCGCACACACACTGCATGCTCACAGACACACGCGCACCTGCACGGCCACACGCCTGTGTGCAGATCGGCCCACGCAGGCACGCACTCATGCGCTGGGAACCGCAGTCCGTGCCAGCAACGCCATGCCTGGTCTCGCCTGCACGGCTCTCCCCGGCCTCTGGACGCCCCTCTTCCAGGGAGAACCCTGCTCTCAACACCAACACCCCTGCTCAACGCCCTGTGTATGCGCAAGTGTCCAAACTGCTCACCCACAGCCCAGAGTGACAAACCTGCCGACAGGCGTCCAGGGCTGTATGCTGAGCTTCCTGCCCGCCTCGTCCAGGCTGAGGGCGCGTGGGCCACCGCGGCCACCGCGGCCCTCGTGGCTCCCGACCTACACCAGCTCTGTCCCCACCGCCTCCTCGAGTGCTGCCTCCTGGAAACACAGTCCTGTTTGCTTATTTCTGCTTGACTTCAGTTTCAGGGCTTTGACCTCTCCCCACCTCGTTTCTGTTTGGGATAGGCAGGACACTGACCAACTTCTAAATATGAGAACTATGGTCACACGGCACTGAGCCGGCACCCACGAGACAGCCCCTGTGCTCACGCACACAGCTGGGCGCACAGCCCACCAGGCCCAGGCTGGACTAACAGGCTGCCTGAGAAAAGCCAGACGATGAGCTCTACGGCTCAAAAAACCCGCTTAACAAAAACTACAAAAATTTTCAGGAATTTAGGTAAAAAAGGGAACTTCCTTGAGCTGACAAGGAGCATCTCTGAAAACCCAGAGCGGACATCACAACGAGAAATGAGAGTGTGGGTGCTTTCCCCCACCTGGGGACACGGCGCCTATGTCCACGCTCACCACATCCCACCGGAGCGACCGGGGCTCAGACATCGCAATGGGGCCGGAGACACGCGATCCGCAGGAAGACCTGCGACGGGACCACACTCACAGACACGGCACACGCGTGCACGAGCATGGTCTTAAGAAATCTACCAAAAATGCTGCTAAAACTAATGTAAGGTCAATGTGAAAAACCAACCGCATTTCCAGAAACTAGCAACAAACAGCTGGAAAAATTTTAAATACCATTTATAACAGCATCAAAAATAAAACGTATTTTGGGATGATTTTAACAAAATATGTGCGATACTCGTGCATTGAAAACTATAAAACCGTGCTAAAAACTGTTTATAAGTGCTAAATAAATGGAGAGATATACTATATTTATTGACTGAAGTATGTAATATTGGTAACATGCCAATTCTCCCCAAATTGACCTAGAGAGTCAATGAAATACCAATCAAAATCCAGCAGGAATTTTGGTAAAAATTATCAAACTGATTTTTAAATACATATTAAAATGCAAAGGAGCTGGAATAGCCAAAGCAAATTTTGAAATGTAAAGCAGAACTGAAGACAAACTACATGTTGTCAAGATTATAAAACCACAGTGATCGTGACAGATGCAGCAATGGAACAGCACAGACAGCCTGGAAATAAACCCTCCTCACATACGACATCTTCATTAAAGATGTCGAAGGAACTCGGTAGGGACAGGATGGTCTTTATAACACAGGATGCTGGAACAGCTGGATATCCTCATACGGAAAAACTGGTTTGTGCCTTACACTTGTGCTAAAATTAACTCAAATAGATCACGTACCTAAACGTAACACCTCAAACTATAACATTCTAGGAGAAAACCTTGATGACCTCAAGTTAGGAAAATACATCTTATATATAACACGAAAATTGGCTCTATCAAAGAAAAATGTGGTAAACTGGGCATCATCAAAAAAGGCACTGAAAACACGAAAGAGAATGAAAGAAAACGAAAACCCCAAGCCACAGACGGGGAGGAAACAGAAATCATCAACCCGATGAAGAACTGGCAGCCAGAACACATAAAGAACTCTCGGATCTTACAAGAACACAAAAGAACTCTCGGATCTTACAAGAACACAACATATTAAAAACATAAGCAAGCTATCTGGACGGACTCTCCTGAGGGGACCGGCAGGTGGCCGATGGGCACAGGGGAAGATGCTGCCACCAGTCACCAGAGCGGTGCACTTCGAAACCAAGGGACCCTCTCCGCACCAGTCTGGGTGCCTGCGACTGTAAGCACCAACAGCGCCCGCTGCCGGCAAGGGCGTGGAGGAACTGGAACTCTCACGGCGGACGGTGGGGACGTGACGGGGGGTGGGCGCTGTCTGCAGCAGCGACACACAAACCTACGACAAGGGCCAGCCTGGGCGTCGACCCAAGAGTGAAGCACAGCCCACACGAAGACCTGCGTGAGAGCATGCCCAGCAGCTAGTTGTGACAGCACACGCTGCTGGGGCAGCAGGCAGAGCGGAACCCCGTCAGTGGAGGCGCGAGCTCTGACGCGGCAGGAACGTGCATCTCAGAGTAACCGCGGCAGCGGCAGAAACCGGACAGTAAACACCGTATGGCTCCACATGCGTAAGGTTCCAGGAAATGCACACTTATCTGGATGTCGGTGGTTGCCTGAGGGCAGAGCCCCACAGGGCCCAGGGCTTTTGGGGGGGCCATGTGCAGATGCTCCCACAAACTGGTAAGATCGCATACCTTGAATACGTGTAGTTGATTACATGCCAATTACACCTCATCCAAGCTCTTAAGTTTTCTTACTGTAAAGAGTAATAAATCAAATTTAAAACCCTATCTAAGCGGTAGAAACCCTGCTTCAAGCTGACTCAGTGTTTTGCTTTTGCAGCAGGACAAGGAGCTAAAAGGCTCTGACAGGATGTGACCTTTTGAGTCGGGAGTCAAAATGCACGTTCAGGCCTCAGATCCGAGACCCTCTGGAGTTTCCTGCAGTTCAAATCTGGTCACTGGAGGAAAAAACTTATGATTTTGATAAAAGACACTGGAAACTGTTTTGAAAGGAGGTGGTATCGACCAGGACACTGAATGTGGGGCAGGTGCCCACGGCCACGCCCATCACAGGCCCTGAGCACCGAGGTGAGGAGCGGCTGGGCCGGGGGCGCACCCACAGGGAGTCCAAACCGAAGTCCCCCAGGCCCGCCCCTGCCCCACGGCACTGCAGACCCCTCTCCCGCGACCGACGGCATCTGCAAGTTTGCTGCTCCCTGCCCTCCCGTCCCCGCTGGCCCCACTGCACGGCGCTCCGCTCAGCTGGGTGCGTGCCGTGCACACCAGTCTGTTACACGCTCTGACAGCCTGTAACTGGCCTGCGCACAGCGTTCGTGACGAGGTGGCCTGTGCTCTGCTGCGACAAGGGGAGGGAGAGGCATGCTCACCGTCCGCCGTCTCCAGGAGGCTCCCGCTGTGGCCCCGCGGAGCAGCTCTCACGGCGGCCAGCTGCGGACGCTCACAGCGCGAATGCTGAACGAGGCCCGTGGTGACATCGGGAGGCGCCGGGTGCAGATCTGCTTTGAAACACAAACCCAAGATAAAAGTGGCCATTAATTCAAGACTACTAAGTTGTGGTTTAAACCCCCTTCAACTCGAGCTGCATGAGCCTAGCACCACGCCGGGACCGTGTCCCTGGTTCACCATGGCACACGGGCCCTTGGAACTCTCAGCTCCCAGACACGGCGTGTCACCCAGGGTGCGCCCGCTGCTCCATTCTCAAAGGACCCAGCCCAGGACCATGCCAGCAGAGCCAGGCACAAGGAGACTGCTGCCCCAGGGCCTGAGGAGCTGTCACTCAGAAATCTCCCTCGATGAAGCAGAAACACACTTTAAATCAACTGTTGTGGGAACATTTCTGTTATATGACGAAAGAGAAGCAGACTTCTATAAAACACTCCCACGCCCCCAAGAGCACGTCGGAGATCCAGAAGACGGAGACCGTTGCAGCTTCACAGGATAAACCTGTAGAGATAAAAATGACCCTCGGGGCCAGCGCAACACACCTCGCTCCTGAGAGGCAACAATCGAGTTCTCAGAGCAGAATGAGTTAGTGTCACATTTAAAGACAGACTAGCCAGACACAGGTGTTTGAGGCCCCTCCGTGCATGTGCGTCTCTGTGCTGCACTCCACTGGAACACTGCCCATCACGTCACCGTCGCCGAGGAGCCTACAGGTAGGAAGGCGCCGTGTCTGCACGAGGACCAGAAGCTCTCCTCCCGTGACACTGACAGCAGACACCTGTCCACCTGTGACATCGGTAGGAGCCTATCAGTGGCAATCCGTGATCGGTTTTATCTCCTAAAGAATGATCCTGCCGTCACAGACGGCCCGGTAACATCTAAAATTATTAAATTCTGATTGTTTATCTGTCATTTCATCACCAAAGCAGAATACAAACTAAGAGTTTTTTAAGTATATAGAAAGATGAAATTACATGGAAGCAAAGCACAAACGCACTACTTACACAGCAGAAAACACCATGTGGACAAACCTCACCACAAGGACAGAGTTTTCACAGCCTTGAAAAAGCTGGATGTTGATAAAATTAGCATTTTCGAGTTTGCCTAGCATCAAGGGCTCCCAGTCTAAAAAGAAATCTCCCCACTCTTCTAAGTCTAGAACAAGAATAAACGATTTCAACAGCATTCAAGAAAAAGGGCACGAATAGTAATCTTAACTGAAAGTACTTTATAAAAAAAAGAATAAAAATAAACTGCACTCAAAATAAAAATGAACCCCTATAAGCAGAAGCACTACTTGTAAATGCCGGTATTTACGTCTGTGTTCGAATGCTTTCTGTACATGATTTCCATGATCCAAAACCCAAAACAATGCAGGTTCTTAAACTACCTTCGCCTGGCCCAGTCCACCTCAAACTGTTTACCTAAATAACCTTGCTCCTTCTGCAGTGCTTTCCTCGACCCAAACTGAAAAAGTCCCCGTGTCAGAGACTCAAAGGAGGACTTTATAGTAGAGAAGGAAAGCGAGTCTTTTCGGCGTCCCAAGTTCAAGCCCGTGCACCCGCAAATGCCGAGCGGATGGAGCTCCCGGGCTGCAGGGCCCCGCCGACCGTCGGAGACCGTGCTCCGTTCAGGGCCGCAGGCACAGTGACACATGATCACGGCGGCAGCCCCCGCGTCTGTGCCCATGGGCAGCTCGCCTCGCTCAGTGCGTGGCCTGTCCTGCTGGCTGCCCTGTCAGCCCAGCCAGAGGCGCCAGGCGGCCGTGGGGACCGTCTGGCCGCCCCGCGGGGCCCCCTCCCAGTGCGCAGCGCCAGCCCAGTGACAGGGACGTACCCGTGGAGGCCGGGCGGACGCGGGCTTTGGCCACGGAACACCCGACTGCCTCCCAGTCCAGCCATGGGACCGGGCTTTGACGTACAGTGGCCGGCCTGCTGTGACCGCCCGTCGGGGCTCCCGGCGGCAACCCGCAGCACAGACGGCGCAGGAGCCAGCGCATCAGCCCAGGCCGGTCACAGGCACCCTGACGTCGTCTTCCCGCCACAGCTGCAACAGCAGGGTGCCTACGGGCCTCCCCGTCCAAGGAGTGCTCTTTTTGTGGTGCTCGTGCAAGGGTGTCTGGGCGTCACGTGCCAGCTCCGCACAGCCAACTACGCCACTATTTGTGTTTAAAAGACGAGATTCCAAGCAATGAAAGGTTCGCGATTTTTCCTTTGAACAGGGTTGGATGACTCGGAAAGATCCACGGCCCTGTGACCCAGTTTTGATGGACATCTCTTCAGGGTGAGGGGCTGTTTAACCTGGTTTGTAGGGAGAGATGGCCGGATGGCTGCAGTCCTGGCCCCACCCGGGCCAGCCAGGCACAGGGAAAGCTGTCAGACCCAAAGGCGGGGACAATGTCGAGGCTGTGGGCCAAGGGCATGCAACAGGAGCAAGCGCAGCCACATCTAAGTGGTCGTCCACCTGCACCTGCCACCCGGGCCAGCCCCGCCTCCAGAGCAGGAGGGGGCACGCCAACAGACACCGTACCCTTGTCGGCATCCCTGGGGGAGGCCACACGCCACAGGGTCTGAGGTGGCCAAACCACAGCAGAGCAGGAACCACAGCTGTGACCGAGAAGACGACAGGTGGGCCCTGATGGGCGGGGGGCCCCTGTGCAGGGCCGCGGCAGCCGGTACTGACCTACATGGCCGAGGGCCGCGGGGCCTGCGAGCGCGCTGGCCAGTCTCCCTCCCGGCTGAGACGACGTGGAGGACGCGGAGGACGAGGTGGACGAGCCCGGACCCGCCGGGCTGAGCCGGGGCCCCAGGCTGGAGCGGCTCTGCGGTGGAGCGGCGGCCAGCCGCCCGGGGCGCCGCGCAGGGCCCTCGTCTTCTGAGGCAGACGACGTGTCTGTGGTTGAAACAACGACAGCGTCAGGCAGCATGGGCACCAGGAGCTGGGGTTCCGCAAGGGCCCCCCAGCCTGCGCCACGACGCCCAGTGCGCACACCGGGCTGGGGGTCATCTTGAGGGTGGCCGTCCATCTGCAGGGGCCTGTGCCACTCTCGGCCATTGTCCAAGGCGCCCCACCAGCAAGCTGGCTGCCAGAGGGGCCCGCCTTAGGGCACAGTACCCAGGGCGAGGACAGCACGGCCCCCAGCACGGCCCCCGGGAGTGAGGACAGCACAGCCACCTCCCAACATGGTCCCAAATATAAAGCGACCCAAGCACTGAGCTCCACTGCACCCTCACGCACAGGACACCCCAAGGGAAAGCTGAGCACCCCCGCAAGTGTGGTAGCCATGAGGCCACAGCCCTGGCGTCCTGTCAGGGAGCAGAGCCCTCCCCAGACACTGCCTCGGTCACAGAGCCAGCCGGGAGCCGCGCCCTCTGGTCAGTGGCCGGTGTGCTTTACCGCGGGATTCACAACTATGTCGACGCTCTTTAAAAACGAGGAGGTGTCCACAGTTATTTTTAGTAGGAAGAGTAATTTGACTGCCGATTCTAGGTGTTTTTTGACAGTGTAAACTTTTTCTTAATCAAGGAAGCATTACCCAGACCACTAAGTCACCCTGTGAATCTGGTGGCTTCTAGTCACCAGGTTCGTGACCTAAGTGAGACGCCAGGCCACGGAGGGGCGCCGCAGGCGGTTTGGCCGGGGCCTGGAGTGTGTGGCCGATGATAGGAAACCCCACGCAGGAGCTGCGTCCCGATGGCCAGGGGCACAGCAGCAACAGTGAAGCAAACCCGAGACCCTACAGATAGCCTTCTGCCCTCCTGCCCGAGGCCTGCGAACCACCTGGCAAGTGCCAGTTCCTAAAGTGAGAATAATGAAAAGGCCTGAGCCCAAGGGCCTCGCTCACTCCAGGGTCTTCCCCTCACTACAAAGGCACACACAGCATCTTAGTGAAAACATGAAAGCCCACACAGAAGTCGGGGGGACAGCCACACTGTGTGCACACAGATCCCAGGCGAGGGCATCGCATCTCCATCTCCAATTTTTCCAGATCTTTCCTACAGGCCAGGATCTTCCACCTCACCAGAAAACGAAGGTTTGACAGCGGCGTGAGGAACACCCTGTCAGCCCACCCGACGTGGCCATCAGTACCTGGTGGGGTGCAGGTTTCCACAGACGAATGCGCGAGAACAGAGCGTCTTTTCGAAGGCAGAGGCACTTTCCTCTCTTTATATTTGGCCAAAGCTGCTTGCACGGCTTCCGTGTGGACATCTACGCAGAAAGAGCAGCAGTGAAAACAACTCTCACAATGCTAGTTATCCAGGAAAAAAGTTATGCATCCGCTGTTCGTTATGTTCACTGGACGTGAAAGGAACACGAGCTTGGCCCGTGCCTACGTGTTACGCTGGTCCTGGATGTCCTTAAATATTCCCGTTTGTACACGTGACTCCGGAACCATCTAAATACGTTCACAGTTAGAAAGCAAAACTAAATAAAAAAAGAAACCCACACTGAAGGTCAGGTGAAATGAACGAATGTCAACTTGTCCCCGGTGCTCGGCGTGAACGCCGAGCGGCCCTGAAAGGCCACGGACGGGTGAGCCTGCGCCTTCCGGGGAACCCCGAGGACGGGGGCACCGCCCACGCAGTGCGGACTCCTGTGCAGGACCCCTGCTGGCGGCTGCGAGGGTCCTGTCCCATGGTGGCGTTGGTGCATCACGTGGGACAGAGCAAAGGGAGTCTGGTGTGACAGTCTGATTCAATGTCTCCTGGGAACTGAGGTGCTCGCGAGGCGGGGATGGGACACAATGGGGATCGAAGACGTGAAGCAACGCTCTGCGGCCCTGGACCCCGACAGGAAGCGTCGGCGCGCGCCTGCGAGGTCAGGTCGCCTTTAAACGCCGGGTCGCGCCAGTCCGCTGACAATGCTGAGAGGCAGCGACCAGCCCTGCACTCATTCTGGGGTCCTGGAATGAGACCCCACTGAGAGGACCCGTGGCAATGCCGGGGTGAGCCTGCAGCATCTCGTCACAACAGCAGCAAGGGCAGGACCCACAACCCCAACAGGCGTGAGCCTAACTTGAAGATGTCCTCAAAGGTTAAGAGTGGGACAGTGTGACCACCAAGCAGGGCAAAGCCGGGATGCACTGGACAGCAAAGGCAACACAGAGATGGGGTAAAAGGACGCGATGAAGGCGCAGAGGCAGGAAAGGGGCTGTGGCTGCCACTGGCGGAAGCCGGTGACCCAACCGGTCTCCTGACGGGAGTCGCGTGGGGGGACAGCTGGGTGCGCGCCCCGGCCCCCCGGCCCCACACAGCGCACGGACAGGAGACGCTCTGCACCGGAGTGTCCCAGCCTCTGCTGGAGGGTGATAGAGTCAGTTCCACTGGGACTTTCTCCTTCTCTTCTTTGCTGCTGTCTTAGAATCAGACAAAATGAAAGGGTAGACAGAACCATCCAGAAGGAAAAATCTACACAGTGTCAGCACAACAGAGGTACACACCAACAGATCCAAGGAGCTCGACAAAGCCGAAGAAACGTAAGGAGATCAGAGCAAGCACGGCATAGAGATATCGCTCGAAACCAGCGATAGAGACGATCTCACAGGTGCCAGAAGACGACAGACATGTTACATCCAGAGAACCAACGACAAGGCGACCATCAGCTAAGCTACAGTCGCTGGGCGTGTGGTTCTCCAGAGAGGGACGAACGCGTCACCAGAACGGGAGGGTCCAGAAAAAGCCACGCGTGTGTGGGTGACTGCTTTTAGGCAAAGGGGCAGAGGCAGGATACGCTCCACACACTAGGTGTCCACATGTGACAAGCGAGCCCCGGTCCGTGCGCTGGCTTCATGCTGCAG
>NW_011889413.1:108460-123968 GCF_000151845.1 Pteropus vampyrus
CCCTGTCAGCCCACCCGACGTGGCCATCAGTACCTGGTGGGGTGCAGGTTTCCACAGACGAATGCGCGAGAACAGAGCGTCTTTTCGAAGGCAGAGGCACTTTCCTCTCTTTATATTTGGCCAAAGCTGCTTGCACGGCTTCCGTGTGGACATCTACGCAGAAAGAGCAGCAGTGAAAACAACTCTCACAATGCTAGTTATCCAGGAAAAAAGTTATGCGTCCGCTGTTCGTTATGTTCACTGGACGTGAAAGGAACACGAGCTTGGCCCGTGCCTACGTGTTACGCTGGTCCTGGATGTCCTTAAATATTCCCGTTTGTACACGTGACTCCGGAACCATCTAAATACGTTCACAGTTAGAAAGCAAAACTAAATAAAAAAAGAAACCCACACTGAAGGTCAGGTGAAATGAACGAATGTCAACTTGTCCCCGGTGCTCGGCGTGAACGCCGAGCGGCCCTGAAAGGCCACGGACGGGTGAGCCTGCGCCTTCCGGGGAACCCCGAGGACGGGGGCACCGCCCACGCAGTGCGGACTCCTGTGCAGGACCCCTGCTGGCGGCTGCGAGGGTCCTGTCCCATGGTGGCGTTGGTGCATCACGTGGGACAGAGCAAAGGGAGTCTGGTGTGACAGTCTGATTCAATGTCTCCTGGGAACTGAGGTGCTCGCGAGGCGGGGATGGGACACAATGGGGATCGAAGACGTGAAGCAACGCTCTGCGGCCCTGGACCCCGACAGGAAGCGTCGGCGCGCGCCTGCGAGGTCAGGTCGCCTTTAAACGCCGGGTCGCGCCAGTCCGCTGACAATGCTGAGAGGCAGCGACCAGCCCTGCACTCATTCTGGGGTCCTGGAATGAGACCCCACTGAGAGGACCCGTGGCAATGCCGGGGTGAGCCTGCAGCATCTCGTCACAACAGCAGCAAGGGCAGGACCCACAACCCCAACAGGCGTGAGCCTAACTTGAAGATGTCCTCAAAGGTTAAGAGTGGGACAGTGTGACCACCAAGCAGGGCAAAGCCGGGATGCACTGGACAGCAAAGGCAACACAGAGATGGGGTAAAAGGACGCGATGAAGGCGCAGAGGCAGGAAAGGGGCTGTGGCTGCCACTGGCGGAAGCCGGTGACCCAACCGGTCTCCTGACGGGAGTCGCGTGGGGGGACAGCTGGGTGCGCGCCCCGGCCCCCCGGCCCCACACAGCGCACGGACAGGAGACGCTCTGCACCGGAGTGTCCCAGCCTCTGCTGGAGGGTGATAGAGTCAGTTCCACTGGGACTTTCTCCTTCTCTTCTTTGCTGCTGTCTTAGAATCAGACAAAATGAAAGGGTAGACAGAACCATCCAGAAGGAAAAATCTACACAGTGTCAGCACAACAGAGGTACACACCAACAGATCCAAGGAGCTCGACAAAGCCGAAGAAACGTAAGGAGATCAGAGCAAGCACGGCATAGAGATATCGCTCGAAACCAGCGATAGAGACGATCTCACAGGTGCCAGAAGACGACAGACATGTTACATCCAGAGAACCAACGACAAGGCGACCATCAGCTAAGCTACAGTCGCTGGGCGTGTGGTTCTCCAGAGAGGGACGAACGCGTCACCAGAACGGGAGGGTCCAGAAAAAGCCACGCGTGTGTGGGTGACTGCTTTTAGGCAAAGGGGCAGAGGCAGGATACGCTCCACACACTAGGTGTCCACATGTGACAAGCGAGCCCCGGTCCGTGCGCTGGCTTCATGCTGCAGTTCATAAGAAGGACCGCGGACCTAAAGGGGAAGCCCCCAAACGATGAGACCTCGAGAACACCCAGGTGAGGGTCTTAGTGACCTCGGGGAGACAGACTTCTTAGCGACACGAACAACAATAGTATCCATTAAAAAAATCGGTAAGTTAGACTTAATCAGAATTAAAAACTTATGCTCTTCCAAAGCTATTTTAAGAGAATGCAAATACAAGACCAAGCCTCCGAGAAAATGCTACCAAAGCACATTCATGATAAAGGTCTTACGCTCAGAAAACAAAGCATCAGAACTAGGATAAGGCTCACGGGGGCAGAAAACGGGTTATGACACCAGTCACGTGCAAAGCGGTGGTGGGGAACGGGACACAGGAGGGGCTCCTGCGTGACCCCACTCACAGGCCATGCACACGGGTGTCGCGTGTCTGCCCCTGTGTCTCACTGGAGTCGGTGTGCAGGGTTCTCAGGGTTCAGAATTCAGGTGGCTTTGACTCTGTCTTTAAACTTGCTGCAATACTTTACATTCTGTGTGTCGTGTACTTTACATGAAGGCAAACTATTTTCAGTGTGACAAAGTTTTTTACATGTATATTAAACTGACAAGAAATTATCTTATCAAAAATTTCTCACTCCCTTGTTGACATAACATTTAAAATCTCAATGTTCCTTTTAGCTATTCTTAAAACAAAATGGCCATTTCTTTATCTCTGCTGAAAGTTTTTCATTATAAAAAGGCTTATCGAAATAGCTTAAATATGGAGGAAATACCACAACGGAGAAAGAGTTGTTAAACAGGTGAAGTAGAGTGCGTAGAAGTTATTGCTACATAATCGAAAACTGAAAACGTGAAAATTTTCAACAGGTGTTCTGATCATTCAAATAAAATATCAAGAGACAAATTTAGCTACGTATAAAAGCAGCGACAAAGAGGCAGAAATCTAATTAGAAAGATAGCTCCCAACTTAGAAAAGGAAAAAATACTAGACCACCCGCAGTCACGAAGCACAGGGCTATGAACGCCAGGCCCCGGGCTGCCCAGCGCGGGGAGACCGGGCGGTGGGCTCTGAGCGCTGGGGCGCCAGCATCTGCTGGGGGCCCGTGAGGGCTAAGTTTGTTCCTGAAAACCACGATGACGTGGTAAATCGCCGTTCCAGGGAAGGTAAGTTCAGCGGGCGTCAGGCAGGGGAAACCGCCCGGAGCCCGAGCGGCCGCCGTGTCCCTACCTGACCGGAAGCGCTCGCCCCGGGAGCTGGCGGGCCGCGGCTTCTGCGGCCTGGGCGCCGCGGCCGTGCCTCGTGGGGGCCCGGGCGTCCTGGGCTCTGCCTGGAGCGGGGGGTCCACTCCTGAAACACAATTTTAGGGGGATGTCTTGTGGGAACTCTTTGCTTTTCCAATCTTGGAAAGCCCCATTTCGCACAGCCCGCGCTGCACGGAAAACAGTGATCTGAGCTTGCCTACCTGGGTGGCTGCCACCCGGGGCTGGGAAGTCAAGGTGAACGTGGATGCCCACGTCCAGCTCTCTCCCTACAGCGTCCCCTGGAGGCGGCCGGAGCCCCCGCGGCACCACGCACAGGAAGGCCTCGGGAAGGCCCTCTGAGTGCAGCCCTGCAGTCTGGTGCGAACTCGACGAGGAATGCCCACTACGCAACTACGGGGTGTCGCACGGGCAGGCACAGGGGAGCACGAGGAGAGAGGCACAGGTGACGGGATGATGGCAGGGCAAGCTCAGACCTCGGACCCACTGCCTCGGCCTGCGACACGCTCGCCGTCTCCACGCCCGATGGGGACTGCTCACCACTGCACCCTGGCCCATGGCGCTCATGTCCACGGCCCTCGGGGCACTGTGGTGAGTGAAGGGACGGGGACAGGTGCACAGAGCTGTTAAACAGAGCCCTCAGGGTGTCCCAGTCCTTGTTTGCTGGCATTTGACAGGAACACAAACCAAGCCTTCAGCGGTGCTTCAGCAAAATGATCAAAATGCCATAAAAAGAGCTAGCAAGACCCCAGCCCCACTGGCCCCTCCAGCCCCGATCACCCCCGCCTCGACCCTGCTCATCAGTGACTGCCCCACGGGCACACTAGAGCAGGAGTGACGCTGTGTGACTCCCACGGCCAGTCATGAAAGGCGACACAGCTCTTGTCGGGCTCTCTGTGACAACGCACGAGAGGACAGAGGGGGCCGGAGGCAGCTGCCTCCGTCCCCCAGCACTGACTCCACTGACTCCAGGGCGCGTCCAGGACGCAAGCTCTGGCTCCGTGGATAGGGCGAGGTGGCCTCTGAGCCTGGCCAGCCTGCAGATTCGTGAGCAGAGCAGATGGAGCTGCTTTAAGCACGACATCTGAGGAGCTGTCACGTGACACTAGACCGGGAACCCCTCTAGAATCGATGTCTAGCTCTCTGGAATTCAAGCATCTCTGCACGCGTGCACACACATGTGCACACACATCCAGCGAGACGGATGCTTTTGGCTTTGTTTCTGGTGACTGGACAAAATCACTCTGACTCCTGGTGGAGCCGACGACGCACAGAACCTCGGGCACCGGGGTCACCGACGGGCGGGGTGCCGGCTGACGCACCTGCGCGAGGATGACCTGACATTTACAACTCGAGTGTGGTCCTTAAGACAGATCCATTCACTCGACAAGACACAGAACCCAGTATATTACTGGATAAAAGAGTAGGTACCTTTTTCATCTTAACGGATATCAAGATGACTTTCCAAAGAGGTGACAGCAATTCACACTCCCACAAGCAGCGTAGGGAAGTGCCATTTCCTCACATCCTTGTCAGCACCAAAGGTTTTTATGAAACGTTTCGGAACTCTGCCAGTCCGACAGGAAACGATTCATTTTGTTTGCAACTCCCTGCCTGCTAAGGGAGTGGGGCATGTGACGTCTATCGCCCACTGCGTTTTGTCGTCTTCGACTTTCTATTCGTCTTACCCAGCTGACGAGCCTCATGGTCGGCTGGGGACAGGACTCTGCACTGCATACGCCTCCCAGAGCTCGGCCTGGCTGGTGGCAGCTTGGCCATCCCAAGGGAACCAATCCTGTCCGTTTTTCTCTTCCTTTCTAACTCTCAGCTCTCCTGTCTTGTAATCCTCACTCAAAGCTTATTCGAATGTTCTCCCGAATTTTATAGCACCTGCAACTACAACGCATTGGGAGCTGTGATCCCTGCAGGTCATGTGCTCCAGGCAGAGGCTGCGGGTCCCAGCTGTGGCCTCCTCACCTCCCACCCACACACCTGGGCCCTCCCGCTGTGCCGACTCAGCGGACACAATCAGGTTTACCTCCCGAAGGCCAGCTCTTTCTCACTAGTATTTTTTCAAAATGTACTAGCTGCTCAGAAGTTTTCTCCTACACACAGGTCTTATTCTAGCCCCAGCTCAGGGCGGGGGGATCGGCCCCAGGTGTTCAGGCTGGACTGCGTTATTTTCACATAGTAACTTGGAAACTGTCACTTTTATGATATTGTTTTTCCTTTTAGTAAATTGGCGTTTCTTCTATTTTAGGGTCTGTTATTTCTTTCAAATAGATTTTACTACCCTGACAGAGGTTCTGTGGCTTTCTAGCTAAATGTATTAATAAGCAATTGACCGTTTATGGCCCTTATAAATGTGAGTTTTTTTCATTAACAGAAAAACTGCCAGAGAAAAGCTATAGATTCTTGTATATTTGTCTTAGAGCAACCCCCAAACTTCATTCTAATAGTTAAGCAAGAAGTCACCTGAGTCCTCGAAGTATAAAGTGACACTAACACTACCTGTGAGCGCAGATGGCTGTCTTCTGTCCTCTAAAGTTGATCCTGCTTTGTGCCCCCAGAGCTGCGCTCGCAGCGGCCACTGATCGCAGTGGCTCCGAGGGGGCAGGGCGAGCACTCCCGCCTCACCCAGCTGGGGATCGAACGCTGCAGGACGTGACCGCTGAGTGTAACGGCTGAAACGAAGAAGTTCGCAAGTGGGCTGTCACGTTCCCTTCGTTTCCTTCCATTCTAATTTTACTCAGAGTGTGTTTTGTCATTTTGGATGGATGTCAGCATATAAAAAGCCTCGTCACCATTCTTTGCGCTGGTGACTGTAAAATATGTCCTAACAATAAAGCAGCACGAACCATGTGTTCAGTTTAAGAATTACTGCACAAGAGACAATGGAACCACCGTGCTGGTTAAAAATAAACCCTCAGGTGCCTTGGAGCCCCCCGGCCCCCCCAGTCTCACTCCACGAGGACGCAGCACCCCGACTTCAGGGAAAACCGCTTCCCCGTCTTGCTTTAACCAGCCACGCAAAGGTTCGCGGTGGGGCAGCGGGCGTGGGTTTAACGTGCTCTGGCCACAGCCCTCTGGCTCCCCGTGTGTGTGGGACGCATCTGGGATGCAGGTGGGCCTTTGGCTCTCCACCGCATGGACTCTGGCAGGTGTTCGTGCTGCGGGCAGGACACGATGCACACTCTCATGCACAGGTGCAAATACAGGGGCTCTTGAGGGCATGCAGGAGAGGCACTGCAGGAGAGGTGCTGGTCACCTCTGACCCTGTCACAGCAGGTGACAGGTAATGCTAGCTGTCCACACTCCCAGCGTTGGAGCCCTCTCCAGCCACCACGGCAAGTGGCGGCTTTGATCTGCGTTTCTCTGGTGACTGCGGAGGTAAGCACCTACTGTCTGCTTGCTGGCTGTCAGGGTTTCCTCAAGTCTCCAGTCCATCTGTCTACTGGGCTTTTTTAAAAATCATGTTGGGAAACTTTCTGGCTATTTGAGTTTAAATTAATTAAAATTAAAACTTCATCTCTCACTACCAGCCATATTTCGAGTGCTGAGAAGCTCTAGGTGGTGATGGTCGGCACGCAGGGGGACACTGTGGGCACCTCTGTGACCATAGGGGGCACCAAGGGCCAGTGCTGCCCTCCCAGCTATTAAAGCTCTCTTCTCCCTCTGGCTTGCTGCCAGCCTCCTCGTGACTTCTAATAAAAAGAAACTCTTAATTTTAACGTGGTCCAATTTACCATCTTTTCCTTTGTGGTCGCTGCTGGTTGGGGCCTTGGTGACTTGAGCAGACCTTCCTGTCCCGAGATGGTGCCTGTCCGAGCTTTGGAGGGGCTATCATCTGTGCCTCGTACACTGAGGCCTTTGATGCACCTGGAAGTGGTTTCTGGATCTCATCTCGCGTGGACCAGCATCAGGCCAGCACCACGACCTGCCTAAGCCAAGTCTCCACTCGGTCACGTCTGCGGCTGGGCTCCAGCTCCTGCTCTGACGCCCCAGCTGTCCGCCCTGTGCCGCATCATGCACGAACCGGCAGCGCGAGGTTCACGCCTCAAGTCCTGGCAGGCAGAGCCTCCCCACTCATTCTTTTTGGGGCATATTTTGAATCCCTTGACGCTTTAAATTTGTATATAAATTTTAGAATTAGCTTATTAAATTTTACACACACACAAAATCTGTGGAAATGATTAATGTGCTGACTCAATAGGTCAATCTCAAGTGCGGACAACGGACACCTTTACAGTATTTGCCGCAAACCTACGTAAGGCTGTTCCTTACCATAATCATGAAAATAATCATGTTCTGTAGTCATTGAAATAAAATAGCTCCTATTTGGGGATGAGATCTACACCAAACCAGAGCTGTAAATTACAATCAATGCCTTTGGATTTTATTCAATATTACACGGATTATTTGTCCAGTCTTTCTTAACAAAATAGGAAATATACCAATGTTAAGCTGTCAAATCCATTTTTAATCAAGTGTCACGAGACGAGGGAATTGTTCCAAACACGAGGGTGCTGACCTTACCCTGAGTCAGTGGCAGGTAGCATGCGAGCAGCTTTGCCCTTTTCTTTTCATATCCTTTTTGGGTGATGTCACCTAAAACAACAATAAAAAGAATTACATTTCTTCTAAAGTTCCAGAACTTTTTTAATAAAAGTTAATTCATAACGGAAGAACGAAAGGCACTAATGTCCTTCAACGGTGACTGAATAAAGAAACTGAGACACACGCACACGATGCAATACTAATCGGCGGGGAAGAGGGACAGACAGACCAGTGCTACGCAGAGCCACTGGGGAGCTCTCACGCGCTCTCACGCGCTCTCACGCGCTCTCACGCGCTCTCACGCGCTCTCACGCGCTCTCACGCGCTCTCACATTCGGAGGCTGCACACCGAATTCTCCCATTTAAAAGATAACACTGTAGGGACAGAGAGCAGACGATGGCGGCCAGGGGGTGGGAGGAAGGGGAGGCCTGATGACACAGGGCGGCAGGGACTTGTGGGGGTGAGGAAGCTCTCTGTTCCGATCGCGGTGGCAGTCCCATGACTGTACCTGTCTGTGCAGACTGCACACCAGAAGGGGGGGATTCACTGCAGGTAAATAATCACTCCCCTTTGACACGGTCGTCAGCACCCTGCAGCTTGTCAGAGCGAAGACGAAGACGCGGCCAGGACCATCCGTCAGGGATCCCCAGGGACAAGCCTGGAGGGCGGGGGCGTCCTGGGATGCAGTGCAGACCGCAGCCCAAAAGTGCGACACACCCTCCGGAACAAGCCCAGCGCGTCTCCATGGAGACATCTCCCCAGTTCTGCTCCGCCTGCTTTCCCGCGGGCCTGGGGCACACAGTGCGCCTGTCGTCTTTCGGAGGCTTTAGACGATGATGTATGCACAGCTTCTGCTGGCAGCTTGTTCTCTGGGTGATTCTCGCCCCTACCCATGGCCTCACCCCAAGCCCAGCACTGAGTGCTTCCCAGCCATTCCCTTGGGTAAACTCCTGACACCTCGGAAGTCTGCGTCTAAGTTAGGCCGCACGGAAGGCCTCTGGGTAGACACCGATGCACCGTCCTACAGAAGATGAGTCTGGGGTCTGGGAAGCACCTTTCCTGCCTACCCAGCAGGCAGTTGCTCTGGGACCTCCCCCACCCTGCTGGGACCTCTGCTTTGACAGCAGCTCCACTGGGCCGCCTGCCCCGCGGAGCCTCCTGTCCATCTGTCTGTCCTTCCACTTGTTTGCCCTCTGCCCCCACCTTCCCCACAGGACACTGTCCTGCTGCATTTAATGCCTTTACTTTGAATACGGTCTGCAGATCCATACCGCCTGTGTCCACGCATCTTCACTTTCCCCGAATGGCACCGTGTTATAAACCTCACGCTACTGCCTGTGTTTCGTCTAAGCGCGCCACGTCCACGTCACCACCCACAACGCAACAAGTACACCTGGTCCACTGCTGGCTGCCGCGGCCCCCAGCAACCCCGTCCTTGTCCTGCCCACTCACTGGACACTCGCAGAACCGCCTAACGAGGCATTTCTCAGAATGGATCCCTGCCGCTGAGAGGCGCACGGCTGTCGCAGGCTGACAGAAAAGGAACTCGAATCCAGTTTTCTGACCCCGAGTTCAGTAAACGCTAGAGACAAACAGCAGAGCCGCACTCCCCAGCCTATGGCAGAGATCTGGGCGACCCTGCCCCCACAGCGTTAGGGATCCTCAGGGTGGGGCTCTCTCCTGGCTGAGCACTCAGTCCTCGGGGGGCCTGTGGAAAACGCCAGGGCCCATCCAGAACTAGCTTCTCTGGCGGTCTGTCTTTACTGGCCCTCCAGGTAGGTGTGCAATGTGTGGCCCAGGCGACCTCCACCGCCACAAAGCAGACTCGGGATCACAAACACAAAATGCAAGACGCGGCCAGCGCTCTGTGACCACGACCCCACGTCTGCAGATTCAACTAACTGTGGACCCAACCGTGGACCGAAAATGTTCTGAAAATGTTACACTCGTGCGGCATGCACCGAGTCAGGCGTCTGTACAGACGGTTTTCCTTATCATTGTTCCCTAAACAATACAGTGTAACAACTGTCACACTGGGTGTTATGAGTAACCTAGAGATGGCTTCAGGACGTGGGAGGTCTCATGCCAGCACCGCACCATGTCACAGAAGGGTGAGCGTCTGTGGATTCCGTACCCTCAGTGGGCCCTGCGGACACCGGCAGACGACTGCTATCACCAAGCCCCTAACTCAGCAACACGATTTCTAAAACCGATTCTTGAAAACACTCGACAGGTCCTCAAGGTCACAGGGACAGGACAGGCAGGGAACGCTGCATATAGTAGCAAATGATGGGAGACAAATGTCTCCCATCAAACGAGGAAGAAGCAAATATGGGGCCAGACACCATTACTCTGTATCACTGTCGGCCCTACAGATGCCCTGGCGTTTGCGGGGCAGGGCGGTGGGTACCGAACGGATTCACGCTATCCTACTGAGTAAAACTAGCAAGTTGAAAAACGACTAGTTGATTATACAAAATGATCTATACACACACACGTAGCTGTTTCTGCGTGTGCAGGAAGTGTCCGGAGGGGCCAGCAACCCCTTAATGGTGGTTACCCCAAGAAAGCAGGGTAGGCATGAGACGGATCTCATTTTTTACTTCACGTGACTTTGAACTCTTTAAATTTAGCAGCATAATAATCATGTAAATCTTTGTAATTAAGAAAAATGGAAGATGGTTTGATAACATACTATGGTTATATGTCATTTCAGTAAACTGAATGAATTCTATGTACTATTTTTGCAACTTCTCAGACTAAAATGATCCTAAAAATAAAAATAATAAGTATATAGAAGAGACGATATATAAAATTTGGTTTTATTTCCTTTTTAAATGTTTGATAAAATTTGTCAGTGAAACCATCTGGGCTTACAGACTAATTTTCCAGAAGGTTGAGGATTTTTTGCTTTGCTTTACTTTTCTTTTAAATACTTAATTTTTTGAGGTTTGAGGTTCACAGAAAAATTGAGGTGAAGGTGCAAAGTGCTGCCACACAGCCTGCCCACAGACATGTAGCCTCCCATAGCCGAGGGGCATTTGTTACATGTGACGCACTGCACGGACACAGCGTCACCACCCAGTCCCTACGCGTCTCTCTTGTGCACATCCTGTGGGTCTGGACAGATGGAGAATGACGCGTGTCTACTGCTATGGCATCACACAGAGAATTTCACTGCCCTAAACACCCTCTGTGCTCTGCCATTCAACCCCGACTCCTGGTAACCACCATCTTTCTGTCTCCACAGTTTTCCGGAATGGCATACAGCTGGAATCACACGGCAGCCTTTTCAGACTGACTTCTTCCACAAGCGACGCGCATTTACAGTTCTTCCGTGTCTTTTCTTGACTTGATAACTCGTTTCTCTTTCGTGCTGAGGAATAGCCCACTGTCTGGACGCACACAGATTATTTATCCATCACCTGCTGAAGGGCACCTTGGCTGCTTCCAAGTTTGGGTGATTATGAATAAAGCTGCTATAGATGTCCGTGTGCAGGTTACGTGTGGACATGAGTTTTTATCTCTTATGGCAAATACCAAAAAGCAGGGCTCCTGGATCGTATGGTACGAGTGTGTTTTGTTTCGCAAGAAGCTGCCAAACTGTCTCCCACAGCGGCTGCACCAGCAGCACCCCCACAGCAGCGACGAGAGTCCTGTGGCTCCACGTCCTCTCAGCATGTGGCGTCGTCAGTATCGGGGCTGTGACCATCCTGACGGGCGTGTGGTGGTGTCTCGGTGTTTTAATCTGCAGTTCCCTGCGTAGGTCCACACCGCTGACCCCAGCGTGGGTCTACACCACTGACCCCATACACATGGCCTCCTGAGAAGCAGCTGCCACGACAGGATCGGGCATGCAAGAGATTTATGTGGGGACCATTGGAGGGTGCTGGAGGAGAATGGGGAGCTACCCGAGGGGACGCAGGGGGATCCCTGGGAAAAGGATGAGAAAAGAAGGCAGGTGGGTAAGTCTTCAGGGCCAGGCAGCTCCAACTGTTTCAGGCCAATATGCAGTCCTTGAGCCAAAGTCCCCTCAGGAGCCACGGCCTCCCAGGAACAAGCCTGCTTCTGTGGCACGGCAATGAGGAGCATGGCCTCAGGGTGAAGGCGGTGCGGACCAGTGCAACACAGGTGGGTCGTTGCCACGTGGGGCTGGAACCACCCGCTCGCTCAGATGGGTCTCGAGCTCACAGGGGCAGGGCCTCTGCAGCTCAGCCAGGACCCGCAGCACACCTGTCTCGGGCTGTCTTCTTCCTGGAAGGCCAGAGCACAAATGCCACATCCGGGTCCAGCAGCTCCTGAGGGCAGATCTGCCCTGCTATGCTCCACTGAACTGCGAAACTGTTACCAGAATGCTAAGGACTCAATTCATCACAGGGGTTCTTGACTTAAAACTGACGGCAAAACCCATGGCTCATTCTTACTCTCTTATTAATTCAACAAACATTCGTTAAAATGCCTGAGATGTGCTAGGTGATGAGGACACGATGACAGACACATCGAACTTCCTCATTCATGCTCCCTGTGCAGCGGCAAAGAACAGACGAGCCAATAAACACAATACGGTGATGGATCCTGCAAGGACGATTACAATGAGTGCCCAAGGGGCAAGGAACAGCGGGCACCTAACTGGGATGGAGACATTGTTCTTGGAGGAAGGCAAAGGTTCAACGATAAAGTGAAGTTTACACTTAAGTCTTAAAACAGGGGGTGGCTCCACAGTGTAGTGGTTAGTACGTCTGCTTTATATGTAGAAGGTCCTGGGTTTGCGCCCCAGGTGGAGCCATGGACCATATCCTGGGTGCGCCAGGCCCCAGGTGCATGCGGGGAGCGTGCGGGAGCAGACGCCTCACCTTCAGAGATCCAGTTCTTAAGGGGAAACAGCAACATCCATAGGTCGGGGCAGAAGTGGGGCAGGGGGAGGAATTAAAGAGGTGGAAAGAAAAAAAACAAGAATACGTTTGGGCTGGGCTTCGACACGCAAATAGAACGTGGACACGAGAACTTCGATTTACCACAACATACCTGGGGAGCACAACAGAAGTTTACCGCTGTGAAGGCAATGTCAGGATGTCATCTCGAAAACTAATTAGAGCACAAATTTTTGAAATGAGAGACATTTAAAGAGAAAAAAGCTCTTTGAGAAGTCCCTTCCTGCATACCCTCAAATGGGGTTTTCTCGCTTTCCTCAGACCCTACCCAGGCCGGGGCCCGTGTTATCGGAATGCAGGAAAACGAGAAACTGAAGTTAAAGCTGCAGAACAGACCTATTAACCAGAATAAAGACACAGGAGTGGGATAAATACAGCCTGCTGTGTAGAAGCTTCCTCTGCAAAACACCGCAGGCCACTGAAGCAAAAAATCATGATGCCATTGTCCACATTATAGGGCCCAGATACTGCGCAGCACCAGAGCCAGTCGCGAGGTACCCAAGGTGACTGGACACAATGACAGGGAAAACATCAGTGTCTGGGAATTGTCTGTAAAAAACCAAGGTTACACCTCTAATAACCTCATTTTTGCCAACGGACATTCTGATATGCTCTGAGGGGCCACAGGTGTGAATTCTGCTATGCATTCCTGGGTGGGAGGTCTAAGAAGGGTGGGGTCTGTGCAGCTCATCTCTTCATTCTGGCTCAATGTGAAGGCGATCCCTAAGCAGGAAGGGTGAGCCAGCCAGAAAGTGAAGGAGCCAGACCGCAGCGGGGCTTTATGTCCCCCTTCGGAATCCATGACAGCAAGTCAGCAAACCTGCTCCACGGGAAGGAATCAGTGGGTTCTGACCAGGGGCTTCCCTGCGGGCCACCTCCAACACAACGCTGAGAGGGGGGCTGGAGAACGAGGCCACAGGTGAGCCACGAATAAAGGCGGGAGCACACTCGTGACTCCTCGTCGCTGGTGTCCCGGCTGAGGGGGCTGTGCAGGGTCCTCCAGTTGTCCAAGCACCTGTCCTTCACTGCCAGCCTCTGTGTGGGCAGCATTTTGTCTGTGTTCGGTGTCCCTGTCCCTCCAACCTGCCTGGCACAGTGCCAGTGCTAAGCTCTCAGCAGTGTCTTATTCAGACACATGTGAGTGCTGTGACACCATCCTATTTTAACATTACTTTATTCTGAATTAGAAGTTTATCTCACACACACACCCCCGCCAAATTGGGGGCCCCCACAGGTCAAAGTCAATCTCACTTTCTACTGCTATTTGATCGAAACAGAAAAACGATAACAATGACACTAGCTTCAGCGGCTTCAGGGCTGTGCCGTTAATAACACCTTCCTTTAATTACATAAATAAAACCCGATCAGTTCCAAAGCACTTCCGCATATACTACTTGATTGACTTTCCACAGAACTGTGGGGTGTCCTTAAGGCTGGCATTCACTTTCTTCTACAGCTGCCCAAACCCAACCTGACAGATGCCGTAATTCAGTGGCAAATCGTGGACACGCACCAGATGTCAGCCACTGTGTGAAGACGCCAAGAATCTGCCTGAGACACAGTCCCTATGGCAAAACATCTGAGTCCGATGGGGAGGCCCCGGGCCGACAACCATCACAGCACAAACTGAAAGAGCCAGTGTCAGGGTGTGGAAGCACCTGGGAGCAAAGCCAAGCGTGACTGTCCCCAAATAATCGCTGACCTATTTGGGCCAGCCTAGGAGCTGGGACAGAAGCCAGCGTTCCTGTCTCCTCCGCTGCCGAGGCACGCTGCTGTCCCTCCCTTCAACACTTTGTTCGCCCCCTTCCCCAGCTCAAGCTACATCTCTAGGTTCCCCTCCGTTTACATGGAATCTCACACCCTCTTCTCACCCAGACATCCTCCACATGTGTCTACAATGACGACGCTGTACACAGATCCAACAGACAAGAAGCAGTTCTCCGGCTTCATGTGTGCTGTCATTCGAATTATGGAGCTCTCTGAGGAAAGGCTCCAGTCTCAACATCGGCTCCTAGAAAGCACTCAAACATGCAACCACAAACAACTAGGAAGTGAGGGGATAACTAATACATGGGCGCAGCAATGAAAAGCAATCTGCAAAACCATGTTCGAAATGGAAAAAATCTAAAGTCCACCTACTTGACTTTCCCTGGAGGAAAGCTGTACCAAATTCAAGAGAGCAGTTCCCATCAGACCGATTTCTAATTTGTTTTTCATACTTCCCAAGAGCGTCTAATCACTAACTCTCAAACCCATCCATTTCTTAATGCACTTCCATTTTTTAAAAAATGCATCACATATCACAGAACTTTAAAAAATGTGAATGCTGAATTCAAAACAACAGCCCCTCCCCCCGTCAGGCTGGTGCGGGCTGAGTGAGTTAGCACAAGCCCGTGCCTACTTCCAAGCCGCTGTGAGAATTCCCCCTCCAACCGGGCAGCGAAGCAGACAACCTGAAACTCAAAAGAGCAAGACTACCAAAAACTGCCTTTAAAAAGCTGAAGATGCACTCACGCTTCCAAAACAAAGTTAAACATTACACTGAGCAAGAACCTGCTCTTGGGGCAACGACAGCAAACAGCTGGCAGGGCAGCAGCATCCAGAGGGCAGTGCCGGCCACCGCCTCCGAAGCTGAATCACTCTAGTCTTTTTCAACCATTTATTGAACTTTTCCTTTTAATTTTTAAAAATTCCGTAAAGGGGTCAACAAGGTCGTTCTCAGGCAAGTGCTGTCACAGCGCGCGCAGGCAGCCCTGGGTCCGGCCGGGCTCGGAGCCCTGACCTGCGGCCTTGGGCTGCGACAAGCTCCGCGCGGCTTAGGTAAAAACGGTCCGGGCGCACGCGCCGAGGCCGAACGCCCAGTCCACCCACCGCCCACCCCAAGGTCCGGGCGCCGGGTGCGAGGAGCCGGGCGGCGGTCCACGGCGTCCAGGCGTGGGAGCGTGGCGTGGTCCCGGGTGTGAGGGCCCAGGCAAGCTCCCGGGCGGGGCCCCGCGGCCGCGCCGCTCACCTTCCGACAGCTCCAGCTCC
>NW_011889413.1:124392-159719 GCF_000151845.1 Pteropus vampyrus
CGTAGGCAGACGGCTCCACAAGCGCCGACACCGGCCGCGCGTCGCCGACAGACCTGCGAGCGCTACAGGGAGCGCGCGGGAGCGTGAGGAGAACGCGCGTGCGCGGCGGGGGCGGGAGGAGCGCGCGTGCGCGCCGGGGAGACGGAGCGGGAACAGCGCGCGTGCGCACCGGCGGTAGGCTGGAGGAATGCGCGTGCGCGGCGTGCGGTTGCGGGAGGAACGTGCGTGCGTGACAAGACAGGCGTCCCTCGTCGCCTAGCAACACTGACGGCTCTCTCCCATTGGCCCCCAAGACCCAGCGAGGTGGCCCCGAGCTCCTGTTGGGAGAAGGGAGAGAGCATCACTCCGGGGAAGGCTCTGGGTAGGCCGCTGTCGGGGCTGCCCACTCCCTCGGTGTTGGGGGACCTTACCCACCTGTGGGTGTGCTGCGCCCCTGGGGCTGCTGAGACGCTCAGGCACACTGCTGAGACAGTGGCACATCCCTACACATGTATGTGTCAACTCATTTATTTTTCAGTTTTAGAAGGTATCGTGTGGGCCGGGAAGGCGCTCCAGCAGCCGTTTCAGACCATGAGGTGACCTTGGGAAGTGGGAGAATGGACAGGATGAGGCGCTAGGAGCTTGGGGTTTGGAGCTGAACGGAGACCCACAGTATCCTGAAGGAGCTGGCCCCACGCACTACGAGAAGTGTCTGCGTGGCGCAGTGTGGGCAGCAGCAAACGTGAGTACACGCGTCCATCTGTGGAAAGCCACCTTGCCAAAGTCCACATCTGATGACAGGTACAAAGACTGGCCATTTGGGCCCAACACAGAACTCCTCTGGTGACAGTGCTTTGCTGCAGAGTCCACCGGACTGGCCAGAGCTTTGCTGGGCCTACTTCCCAGCCCTCCTCTCACAGATGTTGATGCCAGACAAAGCATCTCATACCCCACACTCTGTATCAGCAGCTGTTTCTGGAGAAGCCATCCTGCAGCAGGTACCAGGAGTGTGGAAGCAGGTGACACAGTGGGGTTGGAGGCTGATCACCCATTGCTTGTGGGCGGAGCACTCAGCCCCTGGCACAGGGGGTGGTCAAGTTATGCTCACCAGCTGGGGTAGCAGGCGAACCACAAAAATGAAATGGAGGACATCGGTGGTAACATATTGGTCTTTACATGGGATGGACTAGGAGTTATGAGGAAGGATCATGGCATTGGACCAGGGGTCCCCAAACCCCCGGGACACGGACTAGTACTGGTCCATGGCCTGTCAGGAACCGGGCCGCACGGCAGGAGGTGAGCGGCAGGCGGGCAAGTGAGCAAAGCTTCATCTGTGTCTGCAGCTGCTCCCCAGCACCAGCATCACCACCTCAGCTCCACCTCAGCTCCTCGGACATTGGATTCTGATGGGAGCACCAGTCCCTGATGCAGAAAAGTTGACCACTGCCTAATGCTACTGATGCTCTAACAGATAATGTACAGCTGAGGGCTCGCTACGGACAACTGAAAGCCATCTGAAAGGGGCTTAGTGGCTTAAGAAAGGAATCTGGTTACACGTAAAGAAACCCTCATCTGCGCTGAGACAAGACAAGGGCCAGGCCCGGGAAGGAGGAACTCAGAAGCGCGAACCCCCAAGCAAGGCAGTTATGCTAAGTTCAGGGCCCAAGACACATGGGTTGAAGATACCTGATGTCTGGTTAGATGGCTACAAAGGTTTTGAGCCCCCAGAGAGCCTGCCCATGGGGCTCCCCTCCCCTACCCACCTGGCACTCCTCCACACCTGCTGGGCGCGAGGCACATGATTACGGTTATTTCTTAGCAGAACCGAGCTGGAACCATGAAGAGACAGAAGAGGGACTGTAGCCCTCTCCCCCTCGGAAGAGCACGTATTCGTTTCGAGAGCTGGAACAAAGGCCTGCAAACTGGGCATCTTCACAGACGTTCACTTGATTCTGAGGCCAGACACCAGAGCACGCTGGCAGCAGAGCTGCTTCCTTCTGAGGTTGAGGGAGGGTCTGCCCCAGGCCTCCCTCCTAGTTTCTGGCAGGTGCTGGCAGTCTTTGGTGTTCCTTGGCTTGAAGAGTCATCACACCAGTCTCTGCTTTCATGTTCATGTAGCTTTTCCCCTATACGTGTCCGTTTCTGTGTCCCAGTTTACCGTTTATGAGGACACGAGTCATTGGACCTGAGCCCACCCTGATGAATTCATTCTAACTTGTTCATCTGCACAGACCTTATTTCCAGATGAGGTCACATTCACAGGTACTGGGGGTTAGGGCTTCAACATCTTTTGGGGAGTATGGAGGACACAATTCAGCCCATAAGAAGCTTTAAGACCCAGCTAAGAGGTACCACCCAGAACTGGGTAAGAGCGATGGTGAGTGGTGCTCCCCAGGGTCCGGTTCAGCAGCCTGGCCCCTGCAGCTGCTGGAAGGGCTTACTGACTCAGGAGCAGCAGCCTTTCGGGATTCAGGATTTAAACCCTGGTGAAGACGGGGCGTGAACTTGCTCACAGAATGGCTTCTAGAACACTGCGTCTGCTGCTGCCTAACAAGGTACTGCACGCTTAGTGGCTTAAGCATTCACGGCATGTCTCGCTTTATGTTGCAACACCAGAAGGGTGTTGCATATTTACGATCGGAAGGTGAGACCCCCCCACCAGCAAAGAGCACGACTGACGGCAGTGGCCCGGCCCCACAGCATGGTGTCTGCAAGGCCGGCCTGTGTCATCCCCACGGGGCAGTGGGGATGCCTTGTCTCTCCATGGCATCTGCCGCCTCCGCCGGAGCAACTGGAAGGCTGGAAGCTGGAATGACCGAAAGGTCGCAGGTGCTGGAGCCCAGGTTGGGGACGTCAGCCAGCACACCCACACGTGGCCACTTCCTGTGGCCCAGGGTTCCTCACTATGATGGCTGGGTTCTGAGAACTGACCAAAGACGAAGGAAGGCCCCAGCCTTTCTGTGACCTAGCCTCAGGTGTCACATATCACTTCAGCCACTTCCTGTCTACTAGTCGTGAGTCACTGAGCCTCACCTAGATTCGGGGGAGGGGAATTAGACTCCATCTCCCGAAGGAAGAAGTATGAGAGAAAAGCTCTGGCCCACGGAAGCAGAGCGGAGATGACGGAATCGCTGTAGTGGACTGGGGCGTGGGGGTGAAAGACCCGGAACCCTCCAGAATTCCAGAAGGCCCACCGGATTGTATGCTTCACATGGAGGCACAAGTAACATGCTGGCAAAAGTCAAAAAACAAGCTGACGAAAGGGGCACTGGTGTCAGGAAAATGTTCAGTGGTGGCTCACCTCTGCGGGCGAGAGCGAACAGTTCTGGAAAGCCTGCTCCAGAACTTGGCCGGGTGACAGCAATGAGGACGACAGGGTCTGAAAACCAGAGAGGCCAGGAGGCAGCACTTAACTGACTGAAGTCAGGCTGTCACGGTTACAATGGCCAGCAATGGAGTCTGATCTGTACGCACAGAAACTGCTAACGAAACAGCATCTCTAGTGGCAAAGCAGATGGCAGCTGAGGGTCCTGTTATGAAATGGATGACGAGGAAAATCAAGATGGTTGCCCAACACAAATCACGAGGCCACACCCGGTTTCTGGAACTCGGCCCTCTTTCAGACACGGAACCCATTTACTAAATGGCCAGATGCCAAGAAGGACGTGCACATGCATGAACCCCCATGTTCTCCCAAAGGGTCCAGTCACCATTTCCTTTGCTAACTACACCCTGGGGAAAGGTAGCAAAACGTTTCGAAGACTGACGGACTCAGCGTCTGAAGTGACTTCACTATCTAGACACCTGGGTCATCATCACAGCGCCACTCGGTGGCCAGGTAATAATGGAGCCCTGCCCAAGATCCAGCTCACAGTAGGTCCACTGGCTCTGTCACGTCTCCTATCCCCGAGTCACTGGCATCGACGTACTCGGCAGTGAGCATCCTCTCACGTGGGGTCTCTGGCTGTAGGTCTGGAACTGTTGCTGTAGAAACGGCAAGCGGAGCCCTCTGCAGCGGCCACCCCGACCAGGAGCCAGTCCAGGGTGGGAATGGCAGGGGCTGGTGCCGCTTTCAGGACCTAAAGGGTGCACAGTGGTAGTCCCCGGCACGACCCCTGCAGAAGCTGGAAGGGTCTCAGAAGGGGACAGCATGCCACTGCAAGGTCAAGCAAGTGGTGGCCTTGAGAGCAGGCCCCAGCTGAGGCAGCCGGCGGCCGTTGATCCCGAGCAGGTGTTCGCTTCTGTCCCTGTCAGAAGAGTAACAGAAACACCTCGCATTTGGGTGTAATGAAGTCACCGATTTGCCTGGAGGCTGTCACCTCTCGCGTCTTCTTAGTCCAGGACCACCTGGACATCCTGGAGGACGTGACGTTCCATTACGTCAACGTGTTGATGGGGCAGACGTACATGAAGCAGAGAAGGTGCAGGTATTCATCAAGATTCGGGGCCTTGCTGAGTCCATAGCGTTTTATGGTCAGCAGGGCTCTAGGGCGGCGGTCCCCACCCTTTGTGGCACCAGGGGCCAGTGCTCGTATGAGAATCTAACGCCCGATGAGCAGAGGTGGAGCTGAGGCGGTGAAGCCGGCGCTGGGGAGCGGCTGCGAACACAGATGAAGCTCGCCCACCCGCCCACCACTCCCCTCCCGCTGTGCGGCCCAGTTCCTGACGGGCCATGCACCGGTCCCAGCCCATGGCCCGGGGATTGGGGAGCCCCGTGCTAGGGCGTCCCTTCGAAAAGTGAGAGACAATGATTGCCTCTTGCACCTCCAGCCATTAAGAGAGCAAGACACTTGGGCTGCTCCAGGTCTGGAAGTGGCATCCCCCACACCTCGGAACACCACTCTGGGCAAATCCTGTGGGGTGCAGGGGACTGCTACCTCCGTGAGAGCTCCAGCAGGACAGTGCTATAATAGGGAAAAAACGTGACGCGAGCGGCTCCACTGGCCGCGGTCCTGGCCAGCAGGCGGTGCTGGTCCCTGGCGTGTGAGCGCCGTGCTACACGCCTGGCACGTCCCAGCGGGAGATCCAGTGCGGAACCCTCGGGGCAGAGCGTTAGGTGCCTTTTGGGGAAAAATATTCTGGTGTGCTACCATGTCCTGTAGAGTTGGAACAGCTGACCTTGGGACACCAAGTGACCCTGCAGCCAAAACTGCCCGTTATGAGGTGGATTCTGTCACACTCACCCAGTCACGGACGTCACGCACTCGCAACAGCTGAGCGGGGGCGGGGTCGCAGGGAGTGCCCTGAGTCCAGGCCCACGTAGCACCCTCTGCTCTCGCACTGGAGCTTGTCAGTGCCCCCGACCACGTGGGGCACTTTCACCACCAGCGGCAGGAGAGGGAAACACGCTTGGCCCACAGGAGGGTTGGCTTGGTACAAGGGTCCGAGATGGACGTGAGCAGCTGCTACGCGCCAGCTGCACTCACAGCGGCCTTGAACGGTACAGCGGAGCTCCAGCCAGTCACTCTGCGTAAGTGACCCAGGACGAGTCCATGTGGACTCGTGGATGGTGCTGGATGGCCAGCTGGAAGGGAAGGAATTGGATGTTGGGACCAGAAGGTGTGGTGTCAGCACGTGGGCGGGTGGGCTGGCATAGGCGCCGCGTGGGGGGACCTTCGCATGGAGTGCTCTGCCCCCAGAGAACACCACGAGAACACTTAACAGCCAAGCTGACGGGATGACTCGGCCAGCGGGCACTGGACAGCATCTCACTGGTGACCCCGGCTCTGGGGACCAGGACGACGGCCAAGGCAGTGGAGCTGGAGGCCATCAATGTGGTGCCCAACAATGTGGGTTCTCGGATCAAAACTGATCCGGTCACTCCCTGCCACCGAACGTCCAACTGGCCAGCAAACCAAGACCAAAGTTGAGTTTCCGACGCTCACCGTCCGTCAGGAAGCTCTGCCAGCATGCTTCCCCCGCCCTGCATGGGCCGCCAGGTCATTGTCACGGGAGCAGACTCGTGCTGCACAGCAAGTGTCACGGGCGAGGCCTTGACAAGCGCTTGCTTCACTGGCCCGGGATCCCAGGCGGCATCGCGTCACACCGGGGCTGTCTACAGCCAAGGACGTGCAGGAGCGCACGTCACACGGCAGGAAGCGCAGTGCCCATGGGAGCTGGCAGAGCTAAAGGCACAGCGGGAGTGCCAAGTAGGAAGGGGACGTGCGTCTGACCCCCAGGGCTGGAAATGAGTGGCCCGCTTACCATCACCCCACGGGGGAACCTCATGCTTCCTGGCCCCCCAAGCTGAGACTCTGCTAGGCCAGAAGTCCTGGTCCCCAAAAGGGGCTCTCAGCAGGGATCAGTTAGTGTCGCACTGGATCACAAAGTGGGGACGATGTCTGGGAACTGGAGGTGAAGGGAGGAGGCAGGGCTGCCGTCACACGCATGATACACGGGGAAGGCTGTGCAGGGCCCAGGTGACCCATAGGGCTGCGTCCTCCGCCCGACTGTGACTGAGCAGCAGGACCCACTTGCACACGGCGTGGAGGGGCCTGCGTGTTTCTGTTGTGTTGTTGGTTTATTACTATGTGACATCTGGTGACACACACTCGTGGGCCCTGGGCATGGCAAGTCGGACCCGCCCAGTAAAATGCAGTGCGAGGGAGGAGTGGGCGGCCGCAGAGCGTGGCCGCAGCAGCACCGGGGGGAGAAGGAACACAGGTGGGCGTCCCGACTCACGACGCTTATTCCCGTTTCGAACGGTCAGTGCTGTTACGAACGCTGCTCGGCAGGGCAGGGCCCGACACAGACGTCCCTCCCACGTGACTCTGCCACGCAAACGCGGGACGTGTTCTCTTACGGTCCAGCCCGCGTCTGAGACTGCCCCCACTGCTGCCTTGTCCTGTGGGCGTGGCTCAGCTCAGAGGGGTCCCACCGTCCTCACGCACTTCCCGAGTGTGCTCCTCGCTGTCCCCCTCACTCACGTCACGAGTCATTCTCACCGTCCTCCCCTTCAAAGTGCTGTTTTCTGCCACAGGCCGGTGGAGACCAGCGTGGGACAGCGAAGTCTTCACGGGTTGGAAAGCCCTCCCGGTCGGAGGTCCGTGTCACAGCACAGCAGCAGCGGGATGAACGCTGAGCGCCGCTGTGGGTGTCCTCTGTCCTGGTCCTTGAGCATGGCACCCACGACCCTCTCCCTCCTGTTGGTGACGGTGGGGGGTACTTCCCGGCAGGCAGCCCGTGCTTCTGCTTCTTGCTCTCCATCATTGCAGTTGCGGGGCTCGGGGCCGGCCTCTGGACCCAGCGGGAAGGGAGGTGGCGTGTGTCCTGCTGGTTTAAGGCATACCCAGTCTGAGACGCCTCCAACCTGTGAGACCTGTCCTCTGGCTAGTGCTGAAGTCGGCCTTCACTGGCTGCTCTGCTCTGCAGGCTTCTGCTGCGGAAGGGCTAGCGGGCTGCCGAGGATTGGGGGGCGGGCCTGCGGTCTTCTAGTCCCGCCCCCAGGCCAAGCAGAGGGGTGGCCCTGGGCGGAGGTCCTCCAGCACAAGTAGGACCACATGTGCTCCCAGGGCGAGCTCGCACCCCGCTGCATGTGCCTGCTGCTCAGGGCGCCAGCGATGGAGGCCACGTGGCGGTGTGGGCAGGTGCGCTGTGTTCTTGGGAGGACAAACCCCGGCTGGTCCGAGATGAAAGGCACTGGGCCGCCATGCCAAGCTCTCGGCATCGGCCTCCGCTGTGGGCAACTCAGGCGCAGAAGTGGCGGACGCCTTGGTGCAATGATGTCCCCTTCCTGTCACTGGGGCTGCTTCTCAGTCCATTCAGAAACAGGTTGGCCAAGAGGCTGAGTGACACCCGCAGACAAGCTACCTGTCCACCAGATCCCGCTGCCACCGTGGGCATCTCTGGCAGGCGGGCTCTCTGCAGACCTGTCTGTGGACGTCCTGGCCACCAACCTTCACCATCTTTTCTCCGCCAAGTCATCGACCAGCAACCGCTGACTGCCTGCGGCACGTGAATGCCTCCTGATCAGTGACAGGTCTGCTGTCCTCCCATGTGACATGGACATCTACCGTCGGCTGGCTGCAGTGTGGCAGCTCTCTACGGGGCTGACGCTGGCAGCGAACCTCCAGCCAGCTGGAACGTTCCGCAGGACCACAGATGGGCCTGAGTGAGGCTGTGACACATGAAACTCAGCACTACGCCTTGCCCGCTCGTGGCTTACGCTTTCCGGGTCTTCAGCCCAGTTCTGTACGCACTTGTTAAGCACAGTGTCCCCCAAATCGCATGTCGAGATTCCACTGCCAGTGTGCTGCTGTTAGGTGGGGCCTTGGGCGGTGGCTGGGACTGGGTGGGGCCGTGCCCTTGTGAGGGTCACGGGTGAGCTGGCTCCCAGTTCACCCACGTGAACATACAGCCTGAACCCCAGAAAAGAGCCCTCCCCAGAACCCTTCCTGCCTCCAGGCCCGTGGAAAACGAATTCGTTGTTCGTCAGCCGCCGCCCGTGGCGCTGGCAGAGCCGGGCCGAGGCCGCCCTGTTCAGTTTTCAGTGCAGCGTTGTTTCTGCCCAGTTTCGTGATACGTGGTGTCGGCCGCCCGCGCCCACACGTGGCTTTGCGCTTGACGTGGGTCCAGAAGTGGACTGTCCATGCCAGCTGCACTCGCAGCGCTTGCCCAGGTGCCCAGGGTCAGGTGCCGTGGGCAGAGACAGCGGCTTCTCCACCTTGTCTCGGGGCCGCGGACAGCACAGCATCGCTCTTGCCCGTGATGTGACACGCCACAGGACTCTGAGCTCTGCGATGCCCGAGTGAGGCCCGTGCTTGACGATGAGGGACAGGACCATGAAGCCCCAGGGCCTGGCCGTTGGCTGAGTTCCCGGGGGCCAAGTGGTCTGTGGGATGTTGCGATCCTCATCCAACAGGAAGGCCCGGCGGTCACGCCCTGCCCTGCCCACAGTCGAGAAGGGCACGAGGCTCCTTGTAGAGGTTTTAGATCCAACCGTATGTGGGCTGCTGCTCCAGTGTATTTGCTGGGGAAGCTGCAGACTGTTTCAGGTGAGACCTGGACAAGTCCCAGTGATGCCCACAGCGCCTTGGCCGGCAAGGGCATGGACAGCACCCACTCTGAGCAGAGGACCGCTGGGGCAGATGCCCAGGCCTGAGAGCCACTCTGTGCCCCCTGCTGACAGCCCTCTCCGTTTGAGGCACGAACTCCTCCCCCTCCTGGCAAGAACGCACGCCTGCCACACTCACTCACATGGCCATCACACATGGGGCTCTCTGATCACCATGCATGCCTGGGCAGTAGTGACCCACGTCATGTGCAGTGCTATCTATGTGACTTGTGATAAAAATATGCACGTTCAGTCTTTGCCCTTGGAACTTCCTGAAGGGAGTGCGTTTCCTTATAACGAGCCCCTCTGACTGGACCTGGGCTCTTGCTAACAAGGTGACTATGGTGGGCCCCCACAGAGCGTCAAGATGGTGGCTGGTCCCAGCTCAGTCACGAGGCCACGATAAACTTGAAGCGGGTGTGGGGGCTCCCAGGGAGATGCGCACACGTTCCGAGAGCACCGCGCCCTCCCCGCACCTGCCCTAACGCACCCCTTCTATCTGGCTGTCCCCGAGTCACACCCTCCATGACAACCTGGTTGACGTGAGCGGAGCACTTTCCTGAGTCCTGGGTCAAGCCTGAGGGGAGGGGCTGGGACCTGGCCAGGAAGTGGGGGCAGTCCCGCTGGGCTGTCAGAACCGAAGGGAGTGGTAGGCGCTTGGCAGGGTGACCAGGTGACAAGGCTCAGGCGGGCCGAGGGCGCAGTGTGCATTGCATGGACAGGTGGCTTCTGCCAACGTGTCCGGAGTTGCTATCAACGTTATTCTGGACACAGACTTGCTTTCCTACCTGAAGCTCATCCGTGGGCTTCCTAAACTACCTCCTCACCATGACAGCCGCTGACCAGAGAACCCTTCTGACGGTCAGCAAGGCAGAAGGCCCCTACCAAGGCCACACGCAGGGGCCATGCCCCCTGTAGCCCCACCCACCAGCCTGCGGCCCAGCGAGGAGCACACGAGTAGCCTCTTTTGAAGGCCTATGACTGTGGGCTCTGCTGTCTCAAGGAAGGGGAGCTTCCACCAGATACGATGGTCTCCTTGAGCAGGCGGGTGGGACTGTCGTCTGAGCCAGGGAACACGGACGGGGCTCCCGTGTCGGCTGGTGTGGCCGACCCCAACCACCGAGGAGACCGAGGTCCGGCCCACGAGGATGGGGCTGCGACACACCGAGCCCACGGGCACCTCTTGGTCCTGGTCGTCACCACCGTCGTCTCTTCCTCCCCCTCCCATCCCCCTCCTCCGTCTTTGGTCTTTCCAGGTTCAGGTATATAAAAAAAGGAGAGTTCTCTGAAAACAAGACAGTTAAGGCCTCGAATCTCTGAGAAAGGTCAGGTCGCCCAGGGGCCAAGACACAAGCTGAGGGTCACGCACGAACCAGGTGAGGAAAGGGGCAAACGCCCCACCAAGCGCGTCAGTGCACGCGTGGACACGCCCTGCAGCTCGCCACTTGTGTGTGACACTGGGGTGCACCACCTCACTAACGGGTCCCGGGTGGGCGGTCTGTGTCACGGCAACGCGCCCGGGGGCCGAGACGTGGTGGCGGTCACTGGCCTCCCGCCGTGCAGCTGTGTCTGTGGTGTCTGGTAACCGCACTCAGGACAGGTGGGCTCCCCCTGCCCCCCAGGCACTTCCAGGCCGACCGCACCTGCTGCTCTGCATGAGGTGCCGGCTCTCGCGAGGATTTCGGCCTCAGCCACCTCGGGCAGGACTGCAGGACTCAGGGCGGCAGGCGGGCAGCGGCGGCTCACACGCAGGAAGTGCAGACGAGTGCCGTGCCGTAGGGCGAAGGGCAGACCCAGCACCGGCACGGGCGAGCGCTGGCTTTGGGAACAGCCGTCCTGCACTAAACCCGATGCTCAGAGCCCCCGAAGGCCTGCGCGGGCCTCCGGCAGCCGGGCCCGGCGGGCATCACCGCGCGGCCCAGTGAGGACGCGCGAAGCACAACAGTCAACCATGGTCCTGATGACGGGCAGGCGGTGGCCGCCTCTCACAGACATGAGATAATCAGAAACGAGACAGGGCGGCAGGAGACCGCCGCGCCGTCTCACTAGGGGAAGAACACTTTGGACATTTGTGACGCGCAGTTTAACATAAATTGTTTCTCTGGGTTTTTTTTTTTTCAGTGATAAAACCAAACTGAGTAAAACTGAAAAATACAAGGGCTGCCTACAAAGAAACTAGTGCTTTAATTATATTCTCTCCTTTCATTTTTAGACCAAGTTTCCATCTGTACATTTTAAGAAAATAAACAACGAAGAGCCATTTCATTCTCCGCTTACCCTTCCGGGAGGCCAGTGGCTGGCTCTGCCAACTCACACAGAACTGGGCTAAGGAGCCAACGCTACTGAAGTCACACAAAAAGTACTCCATTGGGCTTTGTGGCAACGCATGGAGATGAGAACACTCAATTCACGGCACTCGGGGCTGGCGTCCCGGGCACGTGAGGGGACTGGGCACCGCTCTGTGCGCCATGCCACACAAGCCTTCCTCAGAAAAGGAAAAACAAATCTTCTCCTCAGACAGGACTGTCACAGGTAAGAGCCCCATGGATTTTATTCATTGCTTAGTCCTCTGGCGGCAGGATTTCTGGGAAGGGCGATCTAAACGCAAACAGAAGTGATGTAGGAATTTGTTAGAAGGCTTCACTGGTTTTAAGAAGAAATTTACAATTTTGAAACACTATCACTGAATTACTTATTTTTGGCGAAAATATGAATAATTAAAATATATGACGTTTAAATTATAACAGCTAAAAAACTCCTGGACAAATTTTATCCTGGCTGAAACAAAATCTTTACGTTCCCCAAGCGAAGAGAAAGGACCAGGCCAGCTGGTGGGCAGGCACACCACGTGCTAAGTGCTGCCAGCCGGGGCTGAGTCTAAGTGGAGAGCTGTGGCCCCCTCGTTTACATTCCCAGGCACTTATGCTGTTTTAAGAACAGGTAGGAAGGACTTTTGTTACCTGGTGGCACGCCCCCTAATCTTTGCTGGATTGTTTCTAAATGGTGAATATATTCCGTCAAGGAACGTTCTGGATCTTGAGAAGCAGTCAGCGATCTTTCTGATCTCGAAGCTGGGGATGGATTGGATCTTCAAACAAATAAACCAAGAAACAGTTGAACACACAGACGGTGAATGCGCCGAGTGCACAGATAGGAAATGGGGAACAGGGTAAAAGATGGCTCTTTCCTTTGTACCTTTTCTTTACCACAAAAAAAGCCCAGCTTTTAAAAAGTGGTACATAGTGCTTTAAAAACCAGCTTCTAGACAACCTGAGTTACAGTGAGTAATAACTACTGGATGTGACTTTATTCACTAACTCTCCGTGGATGATGCATCGTTCACCTCAGACCCACATGCTGGGACCAGGTGGCTCATGGCTCCAGCCTGTCACTTGTCACATGGCTCACTTGCCCTCATCACCCACAAAGAGGCCTTGGCCACCTCTTGTTGCCCCAGTAGGTATCGCCCGCCCAGGCCCTGGGGCCAGAGCCAGCAGGCAGAGTCTCCACCCGCCTGCACGATGGGCACCGGCGCCCCTACCCGCTCTGGGCCCAGCCAAAGCGGGTGTCGCTAGCAGAAGTGATCAGAGCTAGCGGCACGCTGGTGCTCAACACTTGTATGCTGCTTCTCCTGTCAGGACTGCCACACCAGACGTTGTCATCTCCTATAGTGCGGCTCGTACAGAGAGGTCATCGTCTGCAGAGGCCACGGGGCGAAGGGGCGGGGGCGCATCTCGCCTGGGCTACCAAGCGGCAGGCGGCGTGGCCGGCTGCTCTCTGAGGAGCACGCGAAGCAGTGGGCGCCACACGATTCCTCACGCGTGTGCGAAACGCCCTCGCACGTAAGCCCAGCCTCCCTGGACACCTGAAGGGGGGGGTCCTAGTCCCAGAGAAGTCGCAGCTGGAGCCCTCAGTAAGCAGCTGACACCCCAGACCCTGCACTGCAGCACGTGCGTGGGTTCCACCTCACGGGATGATTCACGTGGTGCGACCTGGAGCAGTGGGACTGGAGCCCCATCCTTCGCCAGGATCAGGGGAGGAAGCTCACGGTCAGGGAAACGGGTGCACCGTGGCAGCGGCAGTGAGGACCCACCACGCCCGCTCATGGCAGGGCCAGCCACACCGCACCGTGCGCACGCACGGGGCCTGGGAGGCCACTACGCACGACCGCGGCTCAAACCGGCAAGGTCAACAGGGAAAGTGTTTTTGCTTTTATTTTTAATCAAAATGATATTCTGTAACAAGTCCTCTTAATTGAAAAGGCTTTTCTTCCCCAAATAACTTAGCTTTAACAGTGTCACTGTAATATCTCCATCGTCAACTGAGTAGTAAGGATAAAAATGCGCTATGTGGGCAAGAAACCCAAACCCCACAGAAAAGATTGCATAAAGCCAACCAGGGGCTGGCACATGGGCGTGGGGTCCCCTCAGGCGGGCCTGGGCTCCCACAGAGTGCACGCATGGCGGCTTATCTGCAGACGGACCCCTCCTGACGGCTGCCGATTGGTCCCGTCCAAACCTCCCGGCAGAGCAGCAGCCTGGCTCACCTGTCCCTTCTGTGTGGGGAGGCTCTGGGCACAGGGTTCCTGGCGTGGCCGCAGGGCACGTCCCGGGTTGGTGGGGACTCACTGGTTTCGGGGGGAGACCGCCGTCGCGGTGGCACCGGGACTCCTTCCCCCAGAATTAAGAACAAAGAGATGAGGGAAACAGACAAGTGCATTTCAGTATGAAAGCCCACCTACCGAAACTGAACACTTACATGCTTTAAGGGTCTAGACACATGACAACTTTGAAACATTTTCAAAGTACCCAAGTCAAAAAAGTCATACTGAAAAAGCTCTAGAGGAAACCTGAGTTTCACCACCTGAGTTTCACGGGCCCCGGGGAGCAGCGGCCGGCCCTCATCCAGCTGAGGGGGGGTCCGGGGGCTGGGGCAGGGGCCTGGGGACCACCAGCGGCGCCCTGGGGCAACCTTTCCCCGAGGCCTGAGGCTGAGGAGGCGGTTTGATTCCCAGTAACAGTTAACAGGTGGAAAGCAAAAGTAGCGAAGGTCTCAGCCAGCGTCCCGCAGGTAGGAACCTGTCAGAGGCCGGCTCCCGCCAGGGCGCCTGCTGTGCGTGGGGACAGCAAGCGGGAAGCCCGGCGAGCCTGAGTGAGAGGAAGCAGCGGCGCCCTCACAGCAAAGGAGCGGCAGCCCGGGGCCTCCACTTCATTTCGGAGAATAAAAAAGACCTTTTCATTAAAGTTACCAGTTGATGTATAAGGCTCTTCTAGATTTTTCAATTACTAGGTCCAGTTTTACTCATTAACTGTATGAACCCTGGTTTTCTTCGTTCTGTTTCCCAAATTAGAGCGTCTTCCCTAAACACCACCCGACGCCACGCTGACTGCGGTCGCCCACTCCGCCCCCGCACGTTAGGCTCCCACCGGCCGGCGACGACACGCTGCGCAGGCGCGAGGCGGTTCACAGAGGCGGCCGAGGGTCCCGGCAGTCCCACCTGGGCGGGGTGCGCGGCCTCGCACGGTTCCCTTCCGATCTACTTCTTGCCATTTCCTCACCAAAAAACGCAACCTACACACAAAACAGAACAAACAAAAAACATTGGACACTAGAGTAAAACTGGAATGAAAATGCAACAAGTATCCCCACGTGACCGACAGCTGATGGGTCTTGGTGGCGGATCACCCATGTCAGCAAGTCCTGCACACCTGACAGGACAGCTACCTCCATACCTGTCCAGGGGCCCAGGCCCTGCCCACGACCCAACATCCAGTTTAGGGGCTCCCAGACTGTGGTTCAAAATCAGTATATAACACTCCGTTCCAACCCGTCACCAAGCTGCCTGCCGGGCTCAGGCCAGCCAGTGAGCAGGATGTCAGGCGGGGGCGACCGGCCTGCAGCAGTGTGGGGCCCCTGGGCCCAGGTCCCCACACAGGGTCCCTGCAGAGGCAGCCTTCCTGGGCAGCCCCCACCAGCAAGGGGTGCTGGCACCCTGCTGAGCCCCGCCCGCCTACCAGGCACTTCGGGTTAAAAATGCTGCTGGCTTGGATGGCCGGCCCTCCCTTGACAGGAAGGCCAGGCGCAGGTTCTGGGTCTGTTTTCCTGTCCCCACCCAGCTTCCTGGGACAGGGCATCCCCTCCAGGCCCAGGACGGACTGGTGGGTGGGGGAGTGGGTGCCCTGAGGCTGGAGGAGGCCTCCCCACCGCGGGGGCTCCCACCTGCTCCCCGGCGGGTATGCAAACAGCGTGGCCTGGGAAGGTGCCTCTGCCTGCGTCTCACAGCAGACAGGGCTGCAGTTCTCAGTGGGGCAAATGTTCTCAGAAATTCAGCAAATTTTAATTATAAAATAAAATGGATTTCATCACTAATTTAGAAATCTGCACCAGGGAGTCACATGTCTGTTCCAACAAGGCCCCCTTGAGCACTCAGCGGCTGGGGGGGGCGGGGGGGGGCGGGGAGAGTGAACCAGCCTCTGGCTAGGGGGCCGGTTCCTGGAGCGATGGGCCTCCCTTGGGCCCTGCAGCGGGGCTCTTACCCCACTCCCGCCTCACAGACAGAGGCCAGAAAGTGCCTGCACCACAAATGGCCGCTGCCCGAGGGACCAGTGTTCCCATGCGCCCGGCCCCTCTCGGGTAACACAGACCTGACTAAAATGTAAGGAATGGGACGCTGAGGGACAAGGCAGTGTTCTGTGATAAAAAGGCACCCTTAAATATTTTCCTTTTAGAAGGTGGCAGTGCTGCATGTGATTTCCGGAAAACGAGTGTCACCTACATTTTCTTTACGGCCTCAAGTATCCTTCGCCTTAAAAGTGAGTACGACAGACTCGGACGCGGAGCCGGGACCCACCGCACGCGCCTCCCGTTACCTCGATATCGCAATCACGACCCTGACCGCCGTTCGGAACTTGGTGAAAGGCCGCGGGGGGGCGATCTTGTCTGCTTTGGAAGGGAACACCCCCAGGTGGGCGATCATGGAGAGTGTTTCCTGCTCAGAGTCCTGGAACCCGCCGATCAGCAGCAGCAGGTACTTCTTCTGGTAAATCAGGGCCTTTCTAAAGCTCTCTGCTCTCAGGCAACGCAGGTACAATTTTTCCATCTGGAAGAAAAGCGCTGCAGAACTTAATCGCAGAACAGACACCGTGCGGACAGGTCTGTGCTTTAAAAACCACCAGACCCCTTTCTCCTCCGCAGATCATCATGGACATCAGCCCTGCGCATCTGCCGCCCACAGTCCGGCCTGGTGTACAAGATGACTGCAGACCACCCTCCCCCCGCAGCGCCCAAGCAGCCCCCCAGGGGCCCCATGAACCTGCTGCTAAGACGGTCCGAATGGGTGGCAGGGCGCCTGTCCGCGCTTCGTGGCATCACGGGTACGGAGAGCGAGTGAACGGGGCTTGCGGCCCAGCCTAACGTGCCCTTTGCCCTCGGGCCGAGGGCCCACGCCCCGCTCCCCCTGACGCCCGGTGCACTGCTGGCCTAGGGCTCCCTCAGGCACCGAGACCACTGCCTGATGACGCAAACTGCCCCGCTCTGCCCCTCGATTCATCAGCACAGAAACATGACTTCTGTGCGCAACCGGACCAAACTTCTCAACTCCCCGTATTTGTGACAACTTGGCCGCTAGAGCCAGTGTGCCTTCCGACTGTGAGCAGGCGACCACGCCCAGGCAGAGGCCCTCGCTGCAGCAGGCGAACTGGGACTCTAAGGGACTCTAACAGCACCACGGGGGCAGAGGGGGCGCGGCTGGACAGGCAGAGCCCAGAGGACTTCCAGGGAGGGAAACTACTCTGTGGGAGGCTATGATAGGGGACACGTGTCATCACACGTTTGTCCAAATGCACAGAATGCACAACGCCAAAAGTGACCTGACGGAAACTGGGGACTCGGAGTGACAATGACGTCAGTGCAGGAGCTGTACACAAGTTCTCTGCGTCTCCCTTCGACTTCGCAGTGACCCGGAACTGCTCTCGAGGTAAAAGCATCAAATCGAGAGCAGCGCGGAGACTCCGCGGACGCCCTCCCGCCGCCCCCGGCTTGCTCTACCTTGACGTTGCCGGCATTCGCTTCTTCCCTGGCGGCCGGCGTGGGCAGGCCTGCGTCCGGGCGTCCTGGTGAGCTCTGCAGGGCCGTCCTGTCCCGCTTCCGGGCCGACCTGTCCGGCCTCTGCAACAATCCCAGACAACGCCGCCTGCAGGGCCGTCTGCAGAGGGATGACCATCCCCTCCGACCCCAGCCCCAGTGAGGAGGTCACGTTCAAACGCCTCCTTCCTTCCCCGGCTCGTCCCCCGGGGCCTTCACAGGGTAAGGCATGCCGTCGGGGGGACGAGAGCTGGGCCCACAGGAGGTTGGGCGCAGGTCTCCCGAACGCCACGACACAGGCCGCGCCTGTGCCTCCTTCAGCATCTCTTCAGTGGTGCCCAAGTTGTCATGTGACATTATTAACCGGGTGATGAACACTTACGGGGCGATTACTACATGCCATTTACTCAAGTGCGACTGCACAAAAGGTATATTCTCGTTCAAAACAGAAAATCAAATATTTGTGAATTAACCTTGAATTCAAAGGTTTCAGCCTATTAAACACCCTCCCATTCTGTGGTCCTAGAAACGCTGATGGCTAAAGGCACAGACTAGTTGGGCTTTAGTGTCATCGCACCACACGCCCGGAAACCACGCAGGAGCCATTCCCACAAGAGACGGGGACTGCGGCTTCCACGGCGTGACCAGGAGACCTGTCCGAACCGTGGTGTACAGGACCCCGGAGCTCTAACGGGGAACATGCTGACAGAAAAAGGGTTCCGCAGCGAGGGAACAAAGGGGCCACCCAGGGCAGATGGCCAGGACCAGCCTGTCACCAGGGCCAAAGTGAGCTCGAAGCACTCTTGGGGCCATGTGGTCAGTGGCCTCCATCCAGCTGTTTGGAGCAGGAGTTGAAAAGGCAGCCTCGTCGTGCCACCCCACGAGTGCAGGGCCCGCAAGCCAGCGACGCTGGGAGCAGTGCCCTCCCCGCGGCAGGACAAACCAGTGTCTCCCTGATTCCAAACACACGCGGGCTGGGCCTGGAAAGAACGCTCGAGGGGCTCACTTCACCCCAGACACGAGGAGAAAACGCGCGGCCGCTGACTCTCAGCCTGCCCTTGCTTTTCTCATTGAGAACATCCGTTCCCCAGTTTGTCAGCTTTCTTACAAAGGACAAAAGCACCCCACCGGTGACCGCGTTTTAGTCCGCATGGGCCAATGGGGCACCCTAAAACAAGGAACCTCGAAACACCATGAGCAGTTTCAGAAAAGCCAACAGGGCAGTGAAGTGACATCAACAGCAGCTCTCGTCGAGATTAACACGTGAGCCTGTGTGACTGCTCCCGTCAGAGGACGAACATCCTGGATCTGCTGGGGACATGGCCCAACTCCACAGGACAGAGGTCCCTTCACCTCACCGCACGGAGCTTCGAAACTGACACACCCACCGTCCTCGTGAGCGATGTCAACACCTCGTCAGCAGCTAGGGAACAAGCAGGAAGAAGCTCGGCCGGACCACAGAACACGTGGACCCGACAGTCACTGGGTCTGACTGACCTTTACAGCACACTCCACTAACGCCACCAGAAACACCAAGTCTGGCACCAAAAACTGCCCCAAAGAGAGACCACCAGGCCCAGATGGTTTCATTGGCGAATTTTTATAAATATTTAAGGGAGAAATAAATACCAGCCATGCATAATCTCTTCTCGAAAACAGACGAGGGACACGTCACAACTCACATTCTGAAGCCAAAACCAGACCAAGACAACACAAAACTCCAGATGAATGTCCCTTGAATGTCCCTCACCAACAAATGTAAGCAAACTGAATCCAGCAACATCTAAAAAAGCCAGGATGTGTCACGAAGTGGGGATTTTCCTGGGACGACAGGTAGACTCAATCTTTGAAATCAGTGCAACCCACCACTCAACAGATGAGCAAGAACACATCCCCACGTGAGCGGGTGCAGGCCAGCAAGGCAAGTTTCGACACCCTCTCGTGACAGAAGTTTGACCTATGATGAATAATGGAGACAGGAAAACCTTGTGGACAAGGTTTTATGTAAACATATGTTTTCATTTCCGGGTAAACACCCAGAAGTGGGATCGCTGGGTCAGAGAGCTGCTCTGTCTACTTTGGGGAACCGCCAGATGGGTTTCCAAACTGGCTGAACCATCTTCCTTCCCAGTTTTCCCCACACTGATCTACAGATTTAACACAACCCCACTCGAAGCAGCAGGAGTCTAGAATTTATACTGAAGGACAGAGGAACCAGAATAGCCAAATAATTTGAAAAAGAAGAAAAACTTGGAGCATCCCCACTACCCGAAGTGAAGATGTAACATAAACCTACATTAATCAGGCCGCTGGTGAAGGACAGACAGACAGCCCAGGGGAGCAGAAGAGAGTCCAGACGCAAATGCACAAGTCCTATTCACCGACCGCGGACAAAGCCACAGAGACACAAGGAGAAAGGACAATCTTTTCAATAAAGAGCCGGAAAACCTGGGTACCAACACTCAGAAAAGCAACGCTCCACTTTCCTCTCAGACCATAATAAAAAATCGACTAAAACTGGACCGCAGACTTCAAAGTCAAGGCTGAAACTATGAAACTCTTGGCATGATCTATGAGAAACAGGCTGGTGCATACGACTCCATGAGGAGAGAGCAGACGGAAAACATTTGCTAACGACATTCTGACAAAGGCATTACATCGAGAGTATAGGAAAAACTCTCACGACACAATGACAACAAGCAATCCCAGTTACGAATGAGCCAACCCTTTAACAGACACCTCAGCAAACACAGTACCCAGATGCCACTTCCCATCCAGCGGAACGCCGCTCCAAGTCCCCAAGACACCAGACGCAGAGCAGCTGCAACACTCACGCTGTGCAGCCATCCTGGAAAACACCGTGGCCACGCTGATGCGGAAGCTGAACATAAACTACCCTGAGATGCTGCAAACCCCCACCCTGGCGTTTATCCCGAGAATGAAATGCCCACCCACACAGCCCTGCACGCACTGTCCACAGGACAGGAGCACTGCGCATACAGTCGGGGCCTGGGAGTGGCCCAGGGACCCTTCAGCAGATGAATGGGTAAACCGAGGAACACACAGGCTGCGAACACAGCTCGGCAGTGAGGGGGAAGCAGCTACTAATGCGTCCAACAGCAGGATGGGCCTCAAACGCACCAGGAGGAAGTGGAGAGGCTTCACAGGGCCACACTGTGGGTCCCCGCACAGGGAAGGCGCCAGGCTAGCTGGGTCCCAGGGGGTCTCTGCACACGTGACAGCTCACGTGGCAGCACACCAGCAAAGGGCAGGTGTTCTCGTATGTAAGTCAAAAAATAATCTAAAAAGTTTTCATTGTAAAAAATGTACAGCAAAGCCACAAGCAAAAAGTAACCTAAAATATAAATGAAGAAAAAACTTAGGCATTCCAGAAAAAAAGTCTATACTGAACTAAACAATCAGGAAAATCATAAGTTATTTTCATTAGGTAAAATTCGAATAAAATGCTCATTTCACTAGATGATTATATTCTTCGACAAAATTTCCTCTCGTGAACGTGAATCGAACACCGTCTGCGGCACAGGCCACACGGGACGTGGTGCACACAGGCCCGTGCCCGGGCACTGAGCCCAACGCCCGCTACGACGCTAAGAGTCGCTCGGGCGCGGGAGGCGGAGCCGCAGGGCGGGGCGGGGCGGGGCGGCACTTACGAGCACGCAGCCCCGCAGCACGTGGTGCGCCAGCGCCCGCTCCAGCCGCGCGGCCGCCCCGCGCAGCCCCGCCTTCTCCTGGGCCGCCGCGCGCAGGGCCTGCGTCAGAGAGGCGTTGTCCTTCAGGAGGACGTCCAGCAGCTGCGCCTGGTCCTCCGCTGCCATTTTTCTCTTAGGAGAAAACAAAATAAACCGTGTAAGAATTTTTGTTAAAAAGCACGCGCACTATTTGTTTTTATTATCAGTTATTTTCAGAGTTTATCATTTGAAACGGATTTGGGGCTCCGTGGACAGCTTGTGGAGCCGGGCGAAGCTGTCCATCTGTGGCACGGGAAACAATGAAAGTCACCAAACCCCGTTTCTTTTCAAGCTTCTCTGAAACAGACTGGAGCAAAGCTGGGCTGTGAACGAGCAGGCCCATTACAAGGCGCCACAGGCAGCGCCGGGGCGACCAGGGAACGTGGCGCGTTCGTCCGTGGGGACCTATGAGTGAGCCCCTTAAGCAGGTCCTTATGTCCATAATCAGCGGGACCTCCTGCCTGCAGTGACACAGGACACGGGAGGGTGCGGTGTCCGACAGACAAGCGGGCGGGACACACCACAACGCTCGGCGGCCAGAGGGCGGGTCTCACAGCACGCGCCAGGCTCCCGTAGTCACGACAGAGCTTCATTGGGGACTCATAACAGGGCCTCCAGCACCTTGGCCGCAGCTGCCGGGGTGCAGGACCCCGCCGGTGGTACTGCCGTCCACCGGGGGCCAGGGAGGAGGAAGTGCACGTGAGCGCCACGTCACCCCGAGGCACCTGCTGGCTCACCCGCACGCAGCCTCAGACAGACAAGGAGGTGAGGGAGGAGGGGGAGGACGGACGAGCAGCCGCAACGAAGAACGAACCGGGCGGCGGCCGCGCCGTCTCACCGGGGAGGGGCCCGACGCGCTCAGCTCGGACTTGAGTTCCTCCAACGTCCGCAGTAAGGATGTCACTGCTTTCTCGTTCGACGACATCCAATCATTCATTGTCCTATAAAAATAAGTGGGCATGTAAAAGGTTCACACGATCCCGGGCGACCGTCATCTGAGGCCCGTGGAACGCTGCCCCGAGGCCGGGGCTCCGGGAGGACCGTGCGGACCGCCGTCAACAGGCGTGCCCAACGCTTCAGGGAGTGCGTCTGTGCACGGAAGTGGACAAGCCCTGGGGTGGGCAGTCTATCGAGCCCAGAGGCCTCCGGCCACAGAGCACTGACCCACCAAGGCTCCCGCACTGTGGGCACCGCCCTCTGCGGTCGCTTCGCGTGAACTGTGTGGCTCGCACGAAGCCTACCCACAGGACACGCCCCTGCCAGCAGCTCCGCCCCAGGGCGGGGCCTGTGTTGGCGGAGTCTGTGTGTGTGGGGTTAACTGGCCGGTTCTGTTCCCGCACAACCCGGTGCTCTGGGCTCCTCCACCAGAGGCGCACGCAGCAGGTGGTGTGTGGCAGGCCTAGCTGACCGCCCCGGTGCCACCCAACTGTGGTGCACTCGGTGGGGCTGGCAGCGGGCCTGGACACTCTGGGCAGTGAAGAGTTGTAACCGGCGTGGGGAAAACAAATGTCACATCGGAATCTAGGAGCGCTGCCAGCACCCACTCGAGCACATGGTGTTTTATTAAGCTACACTCGACGCACCCAAAGCTGCAGCACCTTCTCCACTCCAAAGGTGCTGGAGGGCGGTGCTCGCAGACGCACGGCACTGACCTGTCCACGGTCTGATTGACAAAGCTGGTCAGCAGCCCGGCCGCACACAGCAGCTGCTGCCGAATCTTCTCCAGGCCCTGCTGCTGCTCCTGCAGACGCACCGCCTCCGAGGCCGGGCACCCCGCCTCCCCGGCCTGCAGCTCCCTCGCTGTCCGCTGAAGCTGCTGGATCTTGTGCTCGTGGCGCTGGCGCTGCAATTCTAACTCCCGCTGTTGTCAACAGCAGGGCAGAAAAGACTGTCACACTCATGTCCCAGAGGCTGGCCCTGCACCACCACCCCACCGGTACACCCATGCCGGGCGCTCAGGAGCCCCGCTGCCTCCAAGACGGGACAGTCCCACCACAGCCTCTGGGCCAGAGGTCCTGTCTGCCTGCTCAGGCCTGAGTTCTGGCCCACCACCCTCCACACACACGCGTGTGCACATCCACGTGCACAACGTGAGGCTGGGCCACCCTGTGGCCTAAGTGGAAATCCCCCACTATCAGAGACAGTGCCCACCACTGGTGCCAGGGGAAGTCGGCAGCGACGACCTCCTGCCCAACACACAGGACCCGGGAGACTGGTGATGGGGGTGGGGGGCGGGGGCGGGCCAAGGAGGGCGCCGGTGGCGGGGCCTCCCGGCGGGGAAACGAAGCTCGTGTGACGGGAGACACACAGACGAGGCTGCGGCGGGCTGGGCACAGAACCCAGGCCTAGGCCCCGGGTGTGCAGTTCAGAGTCGCCCTTTTGATGCCTCGTGAAGAACAGCTATAAGTTTAACTTAAAAAACATTTTCTTTGTAATTATGTCTCTAGGAATCATGTTGCCGCTCAGTTTTACAAAGAATAGAAAAGTCAAAATAAAGTAAAAGTTTAGCTGGAAATTTTATATATGGTTCGAGGAAGTCCTTTGAGAAGCACCTGAAGGCTACAGATCTCCTTCTCAGGAAAAAGGGCAACGCGCGTGCACACACACATCCTGAATGCATTCTGGGGATCCTGGGCCACCAAGGCCCACCAGGGGCTTGATGCCACTCACCTCCCTCTCAAAACAACTGGGGACGCCTCCCAGTCACATGTGGCTTACTTGGTCACATCTCCAAACCACTGTTCTACTCTCCAGGACTTCTGGTGATAAAACGTTACAACGACTTTGAAGGCTGTTTAACTCGGTAAATATTAACTGTGCTGACACCGGCTACAACATGGACGATCTTTGAAAACATCACGGAAGAAGCCAGCCACAAAAGGCCACACAATGCATGATCCTACTTATAAATGTCCAGAGACGGAACGAGATTAGTGGTCGCCAGGAGCTGGGGTGAGGATAGGGAGTGACTGCTGACGGCGACAGGGATTCCATGCTGGAGAGACGAGTGTGCTCTAAAGCTGATGGTGGCGGTGGCTGCAGGACTCAGTGACTGTACTGGAACCATCGAACTAAGTGGCATGTGGTAAGTTGTAAGTGGTATGTGGATTGTACCTCAGTAAAGCTGCCGAAAAATATTAACCACATCCCTCACGTGAACTTACAAAACTAATTCTATAGCATTTTGGAATCTGATTTATCCTTATAGCATTTAGAAATTCAGACTTTTATTCTTAGAAACGTATTCATTTCTCAACTATTTCATGGCAGGCTAACCACAAAAAGAGCAAGCCATTGGTTTTCCTTATGCATTTTAAAAGATTTTTATAATTTCACAAAATACAAAAACAATTGTGAAGATACTTTTCTCTAAGTTTTTAAAAAACATTTTTAAAGAGATCAAAGTAAGTGTCAATCCATGAGAAGACAACAGAATATGATTTCCTTAGAAACAATGCTTTTAGTTGACATCAAATGTATCTAAAATTAAGGCCTATCCAAAAAATGAAAAAGGGAATACTCCCAAGCCCCCCTGCAAGGCCACTATCATTGTGATATCAAAGGCAAAGACACCACAAGGAAGTAACACCACGGACCAGTGTCCCTTACGACCACAGGCGCAAAATCCTGAGCAAAACACTAGCAAACGGAATCAAGCACCATACAAAAACAATTACCAAAATCAAGTGGGATGCATCCCCTAAAATGCAAGGATGGCTCAAAATGTAAAAACCAAGGTACTATATCATATTAATAAACTGAAGAACAGAAACCACACAACTCAAGATACTAAACAAGCATATCCAACACTCTCACAATTAAAAAAAAATTAAAAAGGCTGAAAAACTAGGAGAAATTTTCTCTGATAAAGGGCATCTACAAAACCCCTCTCCGTACTCGGTGGTGAAAGGCTGCTCCCTGCAATCAGGAACAAGACACGGAGTCCCCTCAGCACCTGCAGCCACGCTGCACCATAAGCTTCAGCCAGGGCGATCAGGCAGGAAGAGGAAATAAAGGCAGCAGACTGAAAAGGAGGAAGCAGAACCACGCATCCTGCAGACGACAGGATGTCGCGCATGGGAAATCCCAAAGAAGCCAACGAAAATACTGGAACCGATGAAGTGCCGCTGGGTTGCAGAACATGGGCTCGACATACAAGTCGACTGACTGCTACGCACTAGCAACGAACGACTTGAAAACGGAACCAGGAAAATAATTCCATTTACCACGGCATCAAAAATAACAAAATACTGAGGAATAAATTTGTCCAAAGAAGTAGAAAGCCTGTCATCTGAAAGTTGCAAAACATCGATGAAAGAAATGAAAGACGACCTAAAACATGGTCTCACTGTTCGGGCGACAACACTCCCGCAGCAATGGACGGTGGGCGCAATGCCTTCCGAAGTCCCAGCGGCCTTTTTACAGAAACCAAAAAGCGATCCTCGAATAAAACTCGTGTGAACCGCTGGAGCCCCGCGTCCACGCCATGCTGAAGAGCCCAGTGGGGGCCGCGACCTGCTGACTCCAAACCCGCGCGGCACCGGGCGGCGGTGCTGCCGGCGGAACTGGAACGCGAGGCCAGAACGCGCCCCCGCGGGGGTGGCCCTGGCCATGCTGCTCGAGGGCCCACGTGCTGCATCCGCTGGGGCGGCTCTCACCAGTTTTTCCTTGTCTCTCTGCCACTTCCGCCACGGGTCCGCGTCTGCCCGGCTCTGCCTCGTCCCCGCTCTTCTCCGCGAGTCCTTGCGTCCGCCTTGCTCTGCCAGCCTCGACTGTAACTGCTCTACCTCTGCCTGCAGCCACGCGGGACTGTCCCCCTCTCTGCCCTGGTCACCGCTTGGCGGGGCCTGCTCAGGGGACCTTGGCGTGGCACTCACCTCCTTCTCCCTCCGCAGCTCCTCGCAGCGCGCCCGGGCCTCGGCCTCCAGCTCCCGGGCCTGCGCCGTGTGCTGCTGTGCCTCCTCCAGGGCGGCCTGCAGCTCCGCCCCACGGGCCTTCTCGTCCTGGAGCTGCTGCAGCAGAGCTGGGGACGCCGGCGCAGCCGGGTGGGCGCAGGCCTGCGTCCTACGGCTCAGCTGCTCGGTCAGGAGGCGCTCGTGCTGCAGGGCCTCGGACAGCTCCCGCGTGCGGCCCTGCTCGGCCTGCAGGCCCCTGCGCAGCTCGGAGAGCCGGCCCCGCTCCTGCGCCAGCAGCGCCTCGCAGCGCGACGACTCGATCTGCAGCTCCTTGCGCAGGTTGTCCTTCGCCGTCTGCTCATCTTCTAGAGCGACACTCAGTCGACTGTTCTGAGCGCGTTGCTTCTCCAAGGACGATCTCAACTCCTGCACCGGGACACAAAAGATGGGGAGATGACACCTGGAGGAGAGCTCCGGAGCCTCCCGCCGGGGCCATCTGCGCCTCGGCCAGCCGCCCACCCCTGCACTTCACCTGCGGGTGACGGCAGGCTGTGGGCGCCCACCCCTCTCCGCAAGCCAAACACCCAGCCTGCGTGCAGCCGGCCGCCTGCGCATGCCGATCGTGGGTCAAATGAACATGCTCAACTGAAACCGCCCGCCTGTGGGTGGACATCCACGCAGTCCCAGCCCGTGTTGTCCCAAATCAATTGCACCCGACCCGTCACTCTGAAGTGGCGTTGGGTCAGTGCACAGTGCTTCCTGGGCCTGCTGGCCCACCCACGCACGACCACAACACCCAGGGTCCCCAGAGACACAGCCAGGCTGCACTGTCCAACCCGGATGGGCCGCCAGCTTGCCCGGCCCACAGAACACCTGCTGGACACGTGGGCCTCGAACTGCTACACAAAACCCAATTCTCACACACGACTTCCATCCCCGCAAGAGCTGGGTCGCTGCCACCTATGCAGTAGCTTCTGAGGCTGTGGCTTGTGCGGATGGCCAGTGAGGAGGCTGCGTCCGCCTAGCAGAACCAAACACTCAGATGCTGGGCTGAGCGGCACATGGCTGGCACCAGAGACATCACGCTGTCACGCAAAGGTGCCTATAGTTTTACCTGGACACGCAACACTCCCTCGCCACCTCGAAATCCGGTACAGGTGAGGATAAGGGCCCCGCCCGGCGCCCGCTTACCCCCAGGGCCTGCTGGCTCTGGGCCTCCCTCTGCAGGTGCTGCAGCTGCTCCTGCTCCAGCCGGCTCTGCAGGGCGCGGCCATCCCCGCGCGCGCCCTCCAGCTCCTGCAGCGCGGCCCTCAGATCATTCTCCTTGCTGTCCAGCATGGACCTGTTGGGGGAAGGTCGGCACGCCCACATCGCGGAGCGCTCTGGAGGGACCCGGGTCATCCACAGTTGTGCTCAGTCCCGCCTTGCCGCTATGAGCCCGGGAGCAGGGCCCCTTGCTCCAGCACCTAGGGCGGAGCATGCGCCGTCACCACCCAAAGACAGGGCAACCCGTGTGAGCCCCGTGGCCGCCAGCAGAGGGGGCGCCGTACCTCAGCTGCAGGACCTCCCTCTGCACGCTGCCCAGGGACTGCAGCAGCCGCTCGTTGTCCTGCCTGCACTCGCACAGCTCGGCCCTCAGGGCGCGGACGGCGCTCTGCTCCACCGCCAGCAGCTTCCGCGCGTCGTTCGCTCGCTCTTGCTCTTCGCTGAGCGTTTTCTGGAGACCGCTTGCTATACATTTTTCCTGCTCGACCTTATATGCCAGTAACTCAACTACGAAAGAGACAAAAGACACAAAACAGCATCATTCGTGGATCGAAAGAGAGCCGCTGTATGACGATTTAACAGGCTACAAAGCCAGGAAGATCGGGATGTGGAGAATGAAGTTTCTATGGCATAGACATCGTAGCTTCTGATGGCACCAGGACACTCAGGGACACGGTCCTCCTGCCTGTTGCCGGCTCCTCCAGCACACGTGGCACCAGGCTGGTCCTCTTGGCCGGGGAGCAGTAAGACTTGCAGGCAGAGAGCACGCACGGCCCGCACTGGCCACCCAGGCTCTGTGGGCTCAACGTGGCTCCGTGAGGGGCCGCTTGCCCTCTCAGGCCTGGGGGCTCCCCAGAGGCAGAGCGGGGAGCTAGGCTGAGATGGACCTGCATGTGGGAGGCCACTCAGAGCCCACCCTGCCTGGCACGAAAAGGCCAGCTGTGACCATCCCTGCGGTCTCTCTAAATGCCATGCCGCCTGCCACTCCTATGCCAAAAGCCTCCCAAGAGAGACGACTCCAGCCCAGATGGCTTCATAGAAGAATTCCCCCCAAACTTAATGAACCCAGTTCTACACAGACTCCTGTGGAAGGCAAAAGGGGCACAGGCACGTCGGCCCTCCGTGACGCAGGCGTTAACTCCGACCTCAAAACCAGAAGAAAGAAAACGACAGGCTAGTATCCTTCACGAGTGCAGATGGAAAGGATCAGCAAACCCAGCCCTGAAGTGTGTCAAGGGTGAGGATGCACCACGACGAGGGGTCGTGGCCACAGCCCAGGCTGCGCCACAGGACACGACTGGCCTGCTGTTCAGCCCCTGAAACTAGGAGGGGAGGGACTCGCTGTGGCTGGCGGACAAGGCCGGCGTCGGCCTTCGGGTAAGACACGAGTGCTTCCCCACAGCGAGGGCGGGGCCCGGCGCTCCGGGTGCTGCATGCTCCAGGGCCCACCCAGGTGGGTGGGAAAGGGAAAACGCTACGTTTTCCATTCAGCGGCAGCCCGAGTGTCTGTGGAAAAAACCCCACAGAACCTGATGTGGAAACCGCAACAGCTGCTTGAGCCCAGTGTTGCAAGGCCCAGAGGCTGTCCCAGTGTGGTCCTGCTGGTGCCCAGCACGCGTACGCAGACACAGGCCCCACCTCGCGCCCTGCGGGATCTCAGCAAGGCCTCTGCCCTGACCAGTCTCTCAGAGTCGTCCTCACTGAGTCCTACGAACCGAGAAACGTGGCAGCCACAGTGTTCTGATGCTGAGACTGACAGTCCCCACACTTGGGGCCTTGGTTGAACCAGGACGTCACTGCTGTCCCCAGATTCAGCACTAGGCAGCCCAGGGGCCTCTGCTAACCTGCATGCCACCTTACCAACCAGGTGGAGCTCACTCAGGTGGTCACACTTCTCAGAGCCGACCCCAAGGGCCACTCACCCTGCCTGCGCAGCTGGTGCTCCCGCCGGCTCCCGCGGGCCTCCGTGCTGGTCAGCGCCGCGCACAGCTGCTGCAGCTTCTCCTGGTTCTGCAGGTGTGTCCGCCGCAGCTGGGCCCGCAAGGCCTGGATCTCGGATAGCAAGCTGCTCCTGTCAGACAGATGCAGATGCTCCGAGGACGTCTCCTGCAGGTCCCCCTGCGGTGGGCCAGGAAGGGCAGCAGTCAGGCCCAAAGGCTCTGTGGCAGCGGAGACACCCACACGGGGTAGGAGCTGCTGGCTCTGGGTCCCACACTGGGGCTAAGAATGCTCTCACCGAGGGCACACCCAGCCCTCCGCCCCCAGCACGCTAGTCTCTCTTTCTGGGCCTGCTCTGTGCCAGGGCTGCTACCGCCTGCGTCTGGACTTGCGCCCTCTCTCACAGGAGCAGGTGCAGCAGGACCCCAAGGCCCCACAGGGCCGACACCCTTCGACCCTGGGCTCAGCGCCCACACCTCGACCCAGGAAGCTTGGAAATGCTTTTACTTCTGAGGGAAAGCCAGTTAGTTCCAGACTAGACTGCAGTGTAGAGCACGGAGGCACAGGGCTTTTCGCTGCAGGGAATTCAGGCAGGAAAACATGGTGCCACACTTGGAAGGAAGGCCAAGTGACACCCGGTGCGCTTGGGGAAACCAGGCCTAAGCTCACCTGCTCGGGCGCCACCTTTTCCAGATTCTGTGACAGGGCGCTGGGGGCCCCGGGGTCACAGCCGCACAGCCGGGGCTGCAGCCCCGCGGCCAGCATCTCTCGCTCTTTTGCAAACGCCTCCTGGACGACCTGTAGGAACTGTTCTCTCCAGTCAAGGCACGTGTCGGAAGGGCCCTGAAACGGGAACAGGGAGCCAGGTGTCTGCACCGCTGTCTCCAGACAGGGGCCGCCCAGGCAGGAGAGGGGACACACGAGGCCCTGTGTCCAGGGGAGGCCCAAGGCTGGAAGTGATGCCGCGTGTACGTGTGCACAGGGCGCAGGTGTGCACGGACAACCGTCCACCAGCCACCTGCTCTGGGGCTCCCTCCCCAGCAGGCCCAGCCTGGGTCCTGTCCACTGCTCTCTCCACAGCCCACAGCTTGCTGGCTGCCATCGGACACGGATCGTATTGGGCCCTTGCCTCCACACCCACCTCCCTGAGGCCTCTGCTGCCCCACCAAGGCCTGGAATGGGCTGGCACGTGGCTAGTGCCCAGGACTGCGAGTGGGAGGGTGGCTGGCCTACAGCCTCTTGCTGCCTATTCCTGCTTATTTGGCCAAACAACGCGCCCAGTCGTCCGAGCCCACCGTCCCTCCTCTCTCGGGTTGCTGCTGTACCTTCTCTCCCTTTTCGAGTGCTGGCCCTGCCTCCCACAGGCCCTGGTCCCTCCTCAGGAACCGCTCGAGGGGGGCGCTCGGCTCGCCCTTGCTCAGCGCACTGGGAGGCCCCCGGTACTCGGACAGGGCCAGGATGTGGCGGCTTTCGTCACGCACCATCTGCAGCACAGCCTGCAGGAGAATGGGTGTTTCAGAAGGAAGTGAACGCAGCTGAACGACCCTCCGCTCCATGCCCGCCCGTACCACGGACGCACTCCGGGTCCACTTGCATGTCACTCGCTCGGCCTTCGTGCCGAAGAGCAGAGCCTGCTGTTCTAACCATGAGGTTTTGCAACTCCGAGGACGGCCCCCACAATTCGCCATCCCATCTGTCCCTCCCTTATGCCTTGGGGCAGGGCCTGGGGCTGACTCCCATGGACAGGGCGTAAAGTCACCATGCACGTCCCTGTCTCTCTGAGGACTGTGGCTGCCATGCCATGAGAAAGCCCCATCGGGGTCTGGGCACGTGTCCCAGCTGACAAGAATTCACCTTGGGGGACCAGGTGCCTACAGACAGCAGCAGGCCAGCTACTGACCACTCCAGCCCTACGGTGCCCCCAGGAAGCCCAGACTCGGGGTGCCCTCAGGGTCTATGAGTACGGGAGCAGTTCCTGCATTAGTTACAGGGTGCAGGGACCAGGACACACATGCCACCTGTGTTCCACCCGAAGAGGCTAAGAGCAGAGGGTGATGACTTCCCTAGATGACCCCACACAGAAGCTGTGTCAGGGCCAGTGCACTCTGCTTCCTCACAGCATGAACTCAGGACAGAGCCGAAGCTGGGCTGTCAGAGCAGAGTGGTCCCCATGCGAGAGGACAAGCCACGCGCTCTAGCCCTGCTCCCCGCCGGCCATTACCTCCATGTGCTTCGGCCACACTTCCTGCTCCTCCATGGCTCCCAGTGGCCACCAGGAGCTTCCTGAGGCAGGCCAGGGCGCTGCCGGACTGGCAGTTGGGGCTTCACGTCCTCCCAGACCTGGGTCTAGCGTCTCTGCACACCCTGTGCCATCATCGCCTGGAACACACCGAGTCGGGGCCTAAACCGCGGTTCTCCGCGCCCCGCCACCCTGGGCCAGCAAACACCAGACGGAGCACCCACGAGGCACCCAGGATGGTGAAAACACTCCCCGGAGACATCGGGGGGAACTACACACATTATGTAAAGAAAAATCTGGATGTTCAAAATGCTAGTATCCCATGGAACGCTCAGCTCACTTTTACACAGACACGGAATGTGTTTCCTCACCCTTAAGGACAGAACCAACCCGCAAGGACCTGCCATCTCCAAACCCAGCCCACAAGGACAGAGTGCGGGCCCTGGGGGGACAGGAGGTGAAAGATGCCGACGGCAGGGACAGGCTGGGAGCTGCTGGACAAGGACAGATGTCTGGTCAGAAAGCGACCACCCCTGAAAACAGCCAGCAGGGCTGGGGACCCTGGACCAGGTCCAGAACTGGAGGCACCCGGAACCTCTGACGGGCGGGGGCCTTGAATCGGAATTCAAAGCCCCGCGACAGCGTGTGGGCCCCCGTCCATCCCGAGCCCCACAGCCGCGGCCAGTCCAGGCTGGAGCGCATGCTCTGGAAAGCGGAGGGCCACAGTGGGGCAGCAGCCTCAGCCTTCCCGCTGCTCCTCCCCAGCAGCCCCAGCCCCAGCCCCAGGAAGGAGGGCCGCGGGGGGCTGCAGGCAAGGGCCCTTGGCACGGAGCTTCCTGAGAGCCACTCAGGCCACCAGGCCAAAGGCCCAGACACAAAAGACAGAGAGACGGGGGCACACACAGCAAAGAGGGCAGGTATCGGCCCTGGGCAATCTGCGAAGGACATCCAGCAATTCTTGGTGATCTCTGGACTCAAACTGTAAATGTAAAAAGTAAAAAGAAAAAAAAAAGATGGTGGACTCACTCTTTCCACTTCCGTCAAGTTTTCCTTCTAACCCAACAGGCGGCGGCGACCTTGACTTGTCTTGAGAATCAAGAGACGTCGTGATAAAATCCTCAATATCTTTCTCCTGTTCAAATAGGTGGAATTTTAAGGGGCTATAAAATACTTGCATCATGGAGCTGGGCTTGCCAGACACGCACGTTCTAAGGCCCGAATCTATCGCCCTCCCACAAAGAACCCCAACAAATGTGGTCAAAGCTTATGGGCGCCTGGCGGTGTCAGGCTTCGAATAACTTCATCGAGTTCATCCACGGTTCTCCAGGGATAGTTTAAAGGTCACTAGCAAATATTTCAGATTAAAATATTTTTGTGTGAACTGGCAGCACACGGATACTTCAAATAACGTACCCCCTAACTTATTTTTTATTTTGTCTAACTAAGAAATACAAAACATCAAAATCATGTTAGGGAAAACATAATCTAACTTAATAATAAACTGAAGCGTTCTTGAAATTAATTAGCATTATATGTGGAACCTGTTAAATATGCAACACAACTGAAAATAATCTAAAGAACATTCTAGACAAAGAACCCGTACGCAAACTACACACGAAGACAAGGCTACGACTGCACTTCTCAGAGTCAGCGTTAGGTAAGAACCTCGGTCCGGGGTGAATTTCTGAGTAGGACTAAATGCATCTCGCATGTTTTTAAATCACCGAAGTATCTAAATGTTCATGTTACAATGGATTTGGAGCATCCACTGGTGCAGAAAGCTGGCCGTCCCTACACAGCTGACCAGGGGACTATGAGGTGCTCGCCCACACCCAAAGACCTGGCAGGAGGTGAGCCAACAATGGCTGCCGCTGTGACACCATGAGCCACACAGACACGGTCCCATGGGAACACACTGCGGCCCTAGGACCGTACGGACACCACCCCAGGACAGCCCCTGGGGGAGACCACCTACCACAGCCACGCGCTGCACGTGGTGGTCAGCGGACAGAGTCCTGTCTGTGGCCGAGGGAGTCTCTGTCCAGCAAGGGGCCTTCACTGTTGCTGACCCGCCCGGGGAACAAAGCAGGCCCCACGGGTCGGCCTGGAGCAGTGAGGTGCTTCTCCGGTCCCCGAGGGAGGTGTCCAGGCTGCGCTGGCTCAGGGCTTCCGAGCAGGGTGTCACAGGCAGGCTGGGCAGCAGCTCGAGGGTCGAGTCCTTCCTGACGACCTCGGGGGAGCTCCAGGAAGACAAGTCTCCCGCGCCGAGTGCGTCCCTCAGGGGCCCGGGCCCCCCGGAGTGTGTGAGGTCCCGGGTGCCGCCGTGCGAGCTCACGTGTAAACAAAGTGAGGTACCCCGCAAATCCGCCTTCTCTTCCGGGAGGACACCTGGCATTTCATTTCTTACCCACGAACCCTGATTCCCAAACACACCAGTTAGACCCCACGTGATTTCACTGACACTAAGTGTATCATCAGGAGGTGGCGTGTCACTTCCTTCACTGTTACTGCAGCTATCACTCAGACTGTCCTCTGAAACATGAGAAAAGTCCAGTGGCTGTCGAGATTTGGCCTCCTCTGTCTCAATGTTCTGGAATTTCATAGAATGGACCAGACGGTTCAGGTTTTCTTGAAGTTGTTTCACCTGAGTTATAAGATCAACCTTCCGCAGCTTACAATCTTCCAGTAGTTCCTCCTTATCCTGCAGGTGAAAAAGAACACGCACCCAGTTAAATAACTAAATTACGCAATGTCACGTTTGTCTGTCTGGTGTTCATGAGACAGTTTCAGAGATGGAGCAACTAAGGATGAGATTCCATGATAAGCCCTTCGGTCCCTCTAGACTCTTTTCAAGTTTTTTAAAATTTCTTGAAAGAATCAAGGCTGAAAGCTCATTGCCTAAAAGGATTCAAATGTTCGGTATTAAAAAAACAATTCACAAGGCATACAAGGAAGCAGGAAAGTATGGCCCAGTCAGAGGAGAAAAATACATCGATAGTAATTGACCCTGAAAAAGACCTGACAGCAGATCTACTAGACTAAGGTTTTAAAACAACTGTTTTAAAGATGCTCAAAGAACTAAAGGAAGATGTGGAGAAAGTGAAAGAACTAATGTTTGAACAAGACAAATATCAATAGAGATAAAAAACCCAAAAAGAAACTAAAAATTCTTGAGCTGAAAAGTATAATACTGAAATAAAAAAAATGTTCACTAGAGAGACTTAAAGGCAGATTTACGGAGGCAGAAGAAATAACTGGTGAACTTGAAGATAGAAGAATAGGAATTATCAAGTCTGAGGAAAAGAAAAAGATGAGAAAAGTGAATGGAGCCCAAGGGCCCTGTGGGACACTCTCAAATGGACCAACACACTCGTCGTGGGAATCCCAGAAGATGGGGAGAGAAGAGGAGGCGGAATATCTGAGAACATGTCTGAAAACTTCCCGAGTATCATGAAAGATACGAATATAAACATTTGAGAATCCCAACGAACTCGGAGAGACCTACGCCAAGACATTCTAATCGAACTTTCAAAAAATAAGACAGAGAATCTTGAAAGCAGCTAGAGAGAAGTGACTTGTCACACACAAGGGGTCCTTGGTACGGTTATGTGCAGGTTTCTCATCAGACACTCTGGGGGGCTGAGGACTGTGGGTCAATATATTCAAAGTACTAAACTACTATCAACCACAAATCCAAGATCCATCAAGCCTGTACTTCGAGAGGAAAAGAACAAACTGAAATGTTCCCGGATAAACAAAAGCTGAGGGAGTTTGTGACCACTGGACCTGCCCTGCAAGAAATGCTCAAGGGAGTCCTACAGCGGGCAGTGAAAGGACACCAGACGGTCACGCAAAGCCTTACATAGAAACAGATCTCGGTAAAGGTTAACCTGTGCGTAGTTACAAGCGTGGATGTTACTGTAACAATGGTTGGTGACTCCATATTTTGCTTTCATCGTGATTTAAATATTTAATAAGTTTAAAAGTTAGTGTTACTGTAACTTTAGTTTGTAACTTCACATATGTTTTCTACATAATTTAAGAGATTAATGTGTTTAAAGGATTATTAGTTTTTGTTTTGGGGCACACAGGTATAAAGATGTAATTTTGTGACATCAAAAACCAAA
>NW_011889413.1:159905-235013 GCF_000151845.1 Pteropus vampyrus
AAATATTTCACTGTAAAAAAACTCCAACTAAACACAAGTGAAGACAGTAATGCAAGAAAAGAGGGACCAAAAAAAACCCCCTATAAGGCAGATAGAAAACAAATGGCCAAATGACAGAAGTATAACCCTCCTTATCGGTAATTACTTTGAAAGAATTAAAGCTCTCCAATCAAAGACAGAAGTAAGAAGAATGGATGAAAACACATGACCCAACTACAGTCTATCTACAAGAGGCTCACTTTAGACACAAAGATATGAACAGCTTGAAAGTAAAACAAAAAAAAATATTCCACGTAAATACTAAAAAACGAGAGCAGAGGTGGTTATGTTAATATTAGACAAAATAAATTTAAACCAAAAACAGTCACGAGAGACACAAAGGAGAGTGCAATCAGCACCCCAAAACCTCCCAACGAAAATAAGCCCCGGACCCGAGGCTTCACTGGTGAATTCTATCAAACAATTAAAAAAATATATCAATCCTTCTCAAGTTTTTCAAAAAAACTGAAGTGCAGGAAGCAGCAGTCTCAGAGGGGTTCACTGGTGAATTCTACCAAACATTAAGAAGAAATTATACTAATTCTCTATAGTCATTTTCATAGGACAGAAGCAGAGTGAGTGGCCCAACTCATTCTACAAAGCCTGCAGTGCCTGATACTAAAGCCAGACACATACAAGAAGACTACAGACCGATATTCCTTATGAACACTCATGCAAAAATCCTCAACAAAGTACTAGAGAGTCGAATTTGACAGCATATTAAAAGAATTATGTACCATGATCAAGTGATGTTTGTTCCTTGAATGCAAGGATAGTTCAACATAGGAAAAATCAATGTGATTCACCATAGCAACAAAATGAATGAAATAAAAAAATCACATGATCATTTCAATCGATGCACAAAGAGCATTTGGTAAAATTCAACTCCCTTTCATGATCAAAACATTCAACGTAACTAGGAATAGAAAGAAACAAACGACTTTAACACAATAAAAGCCATACAAGAGCAACAGCGGAAACCGAATCCCTCTCCCCCACTTCCTGTCAACACTGCACTGGGAGGCCTGGCGAGAGCAATTAATCAGGAAAAAGAAAGAAAAGGCATCCAAATTGGAAAGGAAGAAGTAAAACTATCTATGTTCACAGACGAAATGCTTTTATATGTAGAAAACGCTAAAGATTCCACAAAAAAGCTGATAAAATTCATAAATAAATTCAGCAGTCACAGGATACAAAGTCAATATACAAAAACTTAGTTGCATTTCTATACATGACCAATGAACAATCTGAAAAGGAAACTAGAAAACCAATTCCACTTATAATAATAACAACCAAAACAAAAAAAAATTGAAATTTAACTTAACCAAGAAAGTGAAAGACTTGTACAATTAAAACTACAAAATATTACTGAAATTAAGGGAGACATAAATAAATGGAAACGCATCTCATGTTGATGGATTGAAATACTTAATATTGTTAAGATGTCAGCGATACCCAGCGACCTATATATTCAATGTGATCTTTATCAAAATTCCAGTGATATTTTTTGGAGAAACAGAAAAGCCCATTCTGGTCTATGGCCTGCCACCCTGAACGTGCCCGATCCCGTCCGATCTCGGAAGCTAAGAAGGGTTGAGCCTGGTTAGTACTTGGATGGGCGACCACCTAGGAAGACCAGGTGCTGTAGGTATAAAAAATGAAAAATAAGGGATTGTAAACTGACAAGGTCCTTGCCATCTGTGAGATCAACCAAGGATTGCCTAAATAAATAAATATTTAAAAAAGAAAAAAACAAAAGAAAAACCCATTCTGAAATTCATATAAGATTTTAAAGGACATGAGAATAACCAAAACACAATCATGGAAAAGAAGAACAAAGCTAGAGGACTCATACTTCCTAATTTCAAAACTTATAACAAGGCTATAGGAATCCAAACAGTGTGGTACTGGCATGAAGACAGACATATCGATGAATGCAGGAGAGACACGGTAAGTAGACCCCGCACGTACACAGTGAAATGCTTTCAACAAGGCTGCAGAGACCATTCATTCGCTGGGGAAGGGACAGTCTTTTCAACAGTGATGCTGGGACAAGTGGGTATCCACACGCAAAAGAACGAAGTTGGACCCTTACAGAATACTATGTGTAAAAATTAACTCGAAATGGGTCAAAGACTTAAATGTAAGCCCTAAAACTATAAAACTGAGAAGAAAACATAGGGCAAAAGCTTTACAGCTTTTTACGGTAGGCAGTAACTTACAGGATATGACACCAAAGGTACAAGCAACAAAAAACAGAAAACTCAGACTTCATTCATCTTTAAAGTGTGTGCACAGGGTAAACAGGCACGCCACAAAATAGAAGAAAATCTTTGCATATCACCCATCTAATTGGGGATTAATTTCCAGAATATAGAGAACTCCTGAAACAACAAAAAACCCCAACCACCTGATTTTAAAATGAGCAAAAAACTCAGACATTTCTCTAAAGAAGACATAGAAAGGGCCAGCGGGCACAGGGGAAGATGCCCACCCCAGCCCCCAAGCCAGCCTCTCGAGAGCACTTATACGAAACACAAGGAATTTCAACGTGAACCTGCACAGCCATGGGAACGTGACGGGTTCGGAGAACGCAGCCCTGTCTGCAGTCCACACTGCGTGTGACCTCAGCGGAAACGCCAGAGGTGGTGCCTGGCGCCTGGCCACAGAGGGCCGCGCGCCCGTGGGCCCCGTACCTGCATCGCCCCCGGCGCCGTGCCGTGCTGGGCCGCACCCAGGCGCATCTCCTGTCTCAGCAGCAGCAGCTCGGACTCCAGCTGCCTCTGGCAGAGCGTGAGCGCCACCGCCGCGCCGTCCCGTCTGGGAAGGCCCGCGTGGCCGGCTGGCACCAGGGCTCCGGCAGGCTGCAGGCTGTCCCTCGCTGGCCTCTGCAGAGCGTGGGGAAAACAAAGACGATGCTAGAACAGCAGCGCTGAGCCGAGCTGAGGGGCACGGGCAGCGGACGCTCAGCGTTCTACTCAAAGGCAAACTGGAGCATATTCCAGAAAGAAATGAGCTTGAACCTGCTTCATGGAAATGCTGGGTAAAAACTAAACCATTTGACTAGGTCTCAAGGGACTAGAGGGATGCCTGGCCCACGGGGACCTCCAAGCACCGATACTCCCTGTCAGAGAGAGAGGTGTCTTAAAAAGCCTAGGTAACTTACAACGATAACAAGTTTAAATGTGTACAAAACTGTGCCATGCAGCCCGTCTGCACTGCACACGTGTGTCCTGAGGCCAGGCCGCGGGCCAGCACCAGCGCGGACGCCCTCCTCCAGGACAGGGGGCCACCCACCAGAAAATGCGTCCCCCACGCCAAACAGAGGAGGGTCGTTACAGGTAAAGAGACAGAGACACGAGCAGGAGAGTAAGAACAGAAGCCCATTTCCTGCAGAGAACACACAGCGCCGCCGGTCCAGCCCCGGGGCCCGGCCACCCACTGCCTGCACGGGGCTCGCAGGCGCCCGGCCGCCCCGCTCCCTATGCCCAGAGGCTGCGCCCGAGGCCTGCAGGGGAGCCAGGCCCACCTGGGGGTCACCGCCAGTTGGCTGCCTGCTGCCTGTGCTGTGTTCTGACTCTTCCCCACACGGGGCTTCATCACTCCTGGACACCTGTTCCTGGGAGCTGGTCTCCACGCTGGGGGACATGGGGACCCCGTGTGCCTGCTGCTTGTCGAGCTCCTCCTGGCACCCCAGGAACCGCTGATTCAGTGCCTGCAGCCGGCGGCTGAGGCGGACACATTGTGCTCGCAGCCGCTGCACTTTGGGGGGCTCGTGTGTGGTCCCCAGGGGCGTCTGTTCCAGGGAGCGGCGGAGGCGGGTGACAGCCACCTGCAGAGCCTCCAGCTCGGCGGAGTGGGCCGCCGTCCGCCTGCTCAGAGCCTCGAGCTCCAGATCTCTCTGGGCGATCTCCACGTCCTTTGCCTTCAAGGCGGCCTCCCACTCTTGGACCTGGGAGGCCAAGCCCTGAGCCTCGGCCTCCTGGAGGGCCGCGCAGGACCCCAGCTGGGCCAGCCGCCTGGTGGCCGCCGCCTCCACAGCCCGCAGGCGCTGCTGCAGGGCCTCCAGGGCCCGGCCATGTCGGCGCTCCTGCTCCGCCAGCCGCTGGCTCAGGGCGTCCTTGGCCGCGAGTGCGGCGTGGAGCTCGGCCTGCAGCGCAGCCTGGGCCTCGGCCCCCTCAGCCTGCAGGCACAGCAGCCCACACTGCAGCTCGCTCCGCAGGTCCTGGGCCGGGCCGAGGCTGTGCCCGCGCTCCACGGGCGCCCCGAGCGACAGCTCCCTCTGCAGCCTCCCGATGACCTCGTGCAGCTGCTCGACTTCGTCCGCTCTGTCCTTCTGCAGCCGCGCCTGCTTCTCCTGCAGGCTCTCGATGATGGACTTCAGCTCCTCGACCTCAGGGTGTCCAGCGTCCGCGACCTGGCGGGGGGACACATCTCAGAAGCAAAGGAACCGCAGGGACGCCAGAGCGCCGGCCCTCACCCGAGGGCTCCAAGTTCCTGCGGCTGAAGTAGAGACTTCGCCACTGTGGAGCCTAACGTACGATGCCCCCAAATGACCGTCAGTGTGTAAACAGCCGCAGCGCCACACCCCAGCTACTCCAGACCCGTGGGCAGAACCCCGGCGGCTGCCGGGCCGCTCGCTGCTCCGGACTCCAACCCTCAGCGGCAAAACTCAGAGGCAGCGCCAACTCGGCCACATTTTAGCCAATGACACCTCGTACCAACGTTTCCACCCCTTTTTAGATGTGTGTTCAGTTACTGTCTAGGGAGCATTTAGGTTTTAGGTGTCGTTCTAACACTGGAATAACAGCGAGACGATCGGGCTAGGGAATCTGCATGACGAAGCGTGTGAGCGAGCCAGGCACACGGCACGTCCCCGCACTGCGTGGCCCTGCTGCCCGCACCACTAGGACCGAGCACTGGAACACACCAGGCCCCAACGACTGCTTTTACCATTTTTCCTAAAAGTACGTGCTCGTGCTACTTCATCTAATCCTTGACAACTTTCAGGTAAGGCATGTTGTCACTCCTAATTTAAAGCTGGGACAAGTAAAATTAGATATTAAGTATCTTTCAAAACCACAGAGACCGTAAACGGAAAATTGGGATTGAATCTACATCCCTATAGATCCAAAGTCCATCCTCTTAAGACCACATCAAAAAAACATGAAAAATTCTAACCGATTTGTGTTCGAGTCAATAGCCAACCAACGTATTATCGTCTCATGTTCTGCTTCCTAGGAACTGACGATTTCCTCACAATCCGGGTTTCACTAGCACTACCTGACGATTCTTCAAACTCGTATTCAGATCTGGCCCACAGTTAAAACGAAAATGAGAGAACCTTTGTGTTTATCAGCTATACACACGCACAGTTACACCTGAATGCCACACTGTACCGCTAGCAAAAGCAAACTGGTCAGTGCACGGCGAGACCCTCCACCAGCTCAGGCGGTGGGGGGGTCAGCTGGGCCGGACTGTGCAGCCAGCGCTCACTGCTTTTATGCGCCACATACACAGGATGGAGACGTGTGCGCTACAAAACGGCCATAATCGCGACATAATGCTGCACTTGAAACATTAAAGCGAGCACGTGAAGGTGGCTTCAAAGTGTTAAACACAAAAAATCTGGAGCACACGGTCTGTGACACGGTGCAGCTGGAGCTGGCGAGGAAGCAGTGGGCAGTGGCGGGCCAGGAGCGGAGAGGAGGGGGAAACCGGGCCAAGTGCGCACATCGCGGTCTCCCCGAAACCGTGCGGCGGCTCATGCCGGCCGCAGCTGCCCCATTGACGCCCAAGTGTCAGGACAGGCTCACTCTACCTGGAAGTGGGGTTCAGAGGGGTGTTCTCCCCCTTAGGGAGCATGGTTCTGGGGGTGGGAAGTCGACGCCAGCAGGGGGTCGCGATGTGGGACTGAAACCATAGGCCAGCAGCCAACAGGTGCCCCCGGAGCGCCTTGGAACTGACTCCGTGAGACCTGACAGGTCACACCCCACCTGCCTGTGGGCTCAGAACGTCATGCAGGGGACTCAGATGGGGCCACCAGATGGTGGAGTTCCCTCTCGCAGACACTGCCCTCAGGCAGCGCGGCCAGACAAGGCCCAGGAGAAGGAACTGGGCAGCCAAGGCTGAGGAGAGCAAGACGGAGGTGACGAAAGCAGGGAAGGGAGCCTTGAACTCTGAGTGCCGACTTGCCCACGTCGCGGGCGGGCCCCTGCGCGATCTCAAGACGCCAGACGGAGCACGCACTTTGACTCGGCCAAGGTGACTACCATTAGGACAAAAACTGCGATGCTTCAGAGGCAAGTTCTCACAAGACAACTCTCAGAATATCAACAAGAACACAACTGAAATGTTCGAAACACAAAAAACCAGCAATATATGACAAATTCTGAAAAGACGACCAAAAGCAGCCAACCAGGAGATGACAAAAATGCTGGCACTAGCAAATGAGAATTTTGAAGCAGGTGTCACAGCTATGTTCAACACATAAAGGAAAGTATGTTCGAGATAAACAAAAAGATAAGAAATCTTGGCAGAGGTACAGAGATTATAACAAGAAACCAAAATCCTAGAACTAAAAGTTAAAATGTCTCTCTACGGCCCTGCCACCCTGAATGCGCCCGATCCCATCTGATCTGGGAAGCGAGGCAGGGTCTGGCTTAGTTAGTACTTGGATGGGAGACCGCCTAGGAAGACCAGGTGCTACAGGCATAAAAAATTAAAAAATACGGAATTGTAAGCTGACAAGGTCCTTGCAATCTGTGAGGTCAATCAAGGGTTGGCTGCCTCGCCTAAAACAAACAAACAAACAAACAAACAAACAAACAAATAAATACTACGATGTCTGAATTTGATAAATTCACTCTATGGGCTTAAGAAAATCCTAGACTGACAAAGTCCACAAGCTTGAAGAGTCATAAATATTATCCCATCAGAGGGGAAAAAAGGAAAAATACTAAAAATGTACACAAGCCTCAAATACCCACAGGACAAAAGGTCTGGCATATTTGTAATTGGAGCTCCTGTAGAGAGAGTGAGGCAAAAAACATACAAAAAAAACAAACAAACAAAACCTTCACTAATGGCCGAAAATTTCCCAGTTTGAAATATCAATTTGAACAGCACTGTAACCACTAAGGAAATTTAATCTATAATTTAAAAAAATAACTTGCCAGGCCCAGATGGTTTCGCTGACAATTCTACTCATTATTTAACAAATAAATACCAATTCTATACAATGTCTTCCAGAAATTAGAAAAGGAAACAATTCATTCGATGAGGCCAATATCATCCTGATACCAAAACCAGAGAGACGTCATAAGAAAACCACAGACCAATATCCCTGGTGAGTGCAGATACATAAATTCTTAACACTAGGAAATAGAATTCAGCAAATAAGAACTATACATCATGACCAAGTGAGACATATTCTGGAGATTCAAGGCTGGTTCACTATTTGGATCAATATTACCCACCAATGAAGAAAAATCACATGATTGTATCAATAGATGCAGAAAAAGTTGATCTGGCAAAATTCGACAACATTCTTGATAAAAACTCTCAGAAAACAAGGAATAGAGAAGAACCCCCTCAACCTACAGGTAATTTCTCTCCTACTTAATAAAGAAAGACTGAATGCTTTCTCATAAGATGTGAAACAAGGCAAAAATGTCCACTCTCACCCATTACTCAACATAGTACTGGAACTCCTAGCTAGCTCATAAGGCAAGAAAAATATATGAAAAGCATACAGATTGGAAAGGCAGGCATTAAACTGTCCCTATTTGCAGATAATGTAACACTCCACACAGAAAATTCCAAAGACTAAAAAATAAAACAAAAAACATGGAATTTGTGAATTTAGCAAGGCCATAAGATACCGTATTTTTTAAAAAGTCAAAAGTATTTCTGTATACTAGCAATGAACAGTTAGATTTTAAAATTAAAACATAACTTTTAAAAATCAAGTTAACATATCATTTACGATAGCGTCACACAAATAAGATATAAAACAAAATATATGCAAGATATGTAAGCTGAAAACTACACAACACCAATGAAAGAAACCCAAGAAGACAAATAAATGGAGAGTTGTACCATGTTCATGGACTGGAAGATGCAATATTGTTAGGACTATAATTCTCTCCAGATCAATCTACAGATTCAATGCAATCCTAATCACAATACCTGCAAGACTTTTTTGAGAGACCACCCTGCTGATTTTACAATTACACGGAAACCCAAAGAAACCCAAAGAAAGCATAACCAAAACAATTTTGTCAACAGGAAAAGTTGGCTGACTTACATTATCTGATTTCAAGACTTATTATAAAGCTACAGAAGTAGGAATAGTGCGATATTCATTAAGAGAGAGAAATCTGCATCCATAGAACTGAACAGAGTTCAGAAGTAGATCCAAACAAATATAGTTAACTGATTTTTGTGAATAGTGTAATGGCAATTCAATGGAGAAAAAAATTAGTCTTTGAACAAATAGTGCTGAAACAATTGGACATCTATGTGCCAAAAAAAAAAAAAAAAGTATATCATAGTCTTGAATACAAAGCAAAACTATGAAATTTCTATGAGAAAACAGAACAAAATCTGTGTGATCTGTGCTTAGGCAAAGAGCTCTCACACAACTCCAAAAGCATAATCCATTTAAAAAATCGGTAATCTGATCTCAAAACTAAAAAGTTCCGCTGTTATAAAGAAACACGATGTTAAAAAGAATGAAGAGATAAGACAGTGGGTGAAAACATTTGTAGATCATATATCAAAAAATGTGTTCAGAAGGTATAAAGAATTACCCAAATTCGGCAATCAGAAAATGAACCACCCAACTTTGGAAAATTAGCAAAGGATTAGAACATTGTACCTCAACACACGATGAATGGCAAACGAGCACACAGAAAGGTGCTCGAGACTGTCGAGCATCAAGGCAATGCAGGTTCCAGCTACAAGGACACACCGCCGCACGCCACGCGAAGGGTTAAAAGCGAGACTGAGCCCAGCACGCGCCGGGCAGCTCTGTGGACGCCTGGCAGTTTCGTTTACAGGTAAACGTATGCTGACACGTGAATTGGCCATTCTACTCCGAGCTATCTACCTTAAAGATGTGAAACTTATTTTTACACAAAAACCTGTACATGAATGTTTACAGCAGCTCAGTGCATAGCTGCCCAACCTTGAAACAACACGAGCGCCCTGCCCTCAATGAGTCGCTGGGAGAACAAACCTCCGAACAGCCACATAACGCGACTCGGCAATCAAGGCGCCAACTGCTGGACACGTGCACCGGCTTGCTGGAGGGCACGCACAGCACTCCACGCGACCGGACATGGTGCCCTGGGAAAGGCAGAGCTCAGGGCTGAAGAGCAGGCCGGAGGCGCCCTGAGGTTGGAAGGGCGGCACGGGGGGTTCCGAGTGAGGGACCAGTCTGCATTCCGACTGCGGTGGTGATTACAGGACCAAAAGCATTTCTCAAAGCTCATGTAACTGCTCACCGAAAAGTGAATGTTACTGTAGAATTTAAAAAAAAAAACAAACCTTAAAAATCTTTCTTATAGATACAAAATGGCTATATTAAAAAATAAGACCAAAGGTTCCACCTAAAGCAGAAAGAAAAAAAATTAAAAAAAAGAGCAAAACAACAAACCAAAGGTGAGCAGAAGGGTTCCAAAAATAAATAAATAAATAAATCGAAATGGACAAGAAACTGAGAAGACTAGCAGGGCCAAAAGCTGGAAAAACATTTTAAAAAATCGACAAAGCCTTAGTTAGGGAGAGACTTCAAGAAAAAGAGAAAACACAAACTTCACCAATATCAGGAATGGAAAAAGGATCGTCACTGCAGAACTAAGAGATGTTTAATGTGTTAATAACAAAAAATTATAACCTCCTTCATGCCAAGAAATTTGACAATTTAAACGGACAAGTTCACTGCAAAAATGCAACTTATCAAAACTAACACGAGATGAAATAGAAACCCAAATACCCCCAAATATGCTATTAAGTTCATTTGATTATAAAAACCCCACTTAAGCACCCTCCCAGTCCAGATGGTGTCACTGCTGACTGTGTTCCGACATTTAAAGAAGAAATCACGTCTACATTAAAGAACCTTTCTCAGCGGAAAAAGGAGAAAGTGAGAAAATGTGTAACTCATTTTACACAACCAGCAAACCTCCACACTAAAACCTGAAAAAATGTTTTTAAAAACAGGAAAATTAAAGATTGATAACATTCATGAACACAGATGCAAAAATCATTAACAAAAGACCAGCAAATCAAATCCAGCAATACGTTAAAAGTACATCACCACCACGTGGGGTTTATCCGAGGAAGGCAAGGTTGGTTTAACCTTCAAAAATCACTCGGTGTAATTAATCCCATCAGTAGCATAAAAGATTAAAACAATATACTATTTTGTAGACTTAGAAAAAGCAAACTAGAAATAAAAAGTAACTTCTGCGATCTGATAAAAGACATCTATGGAAAACCTACAGCCACCGTCACACTTTATGATGAAACACTGAGCACTTTCCCCCAAACCAGGAACAAAGCAAAGATGGCTGCTCCCCCGTTTCATTTAACACTGTACTACATATGTTGTAGTACGGAAGAAGAAGAAGAGACAAAGACCAGAAAGAAACAAAACTTTATCGCAGACATAGAGAGCCCTGGGAACCAATGAACACGCTGTGGACGTAATGAATTTGGCAAGGTGACAGAACACAAGGTTATGTGCGGAATTATATATATGAGATATGTATGTATACTCGGGGCCAACAGACACATGGAAAGATGTTCAACGTCACTATCACCAGGGAAATGCAAATTAAAACCACAATGAGCTGTCACCTCACACCTGTCAGAATAGTCGTCATCAATTAATCAACAAACAGAAAGTGTTGGTGAGGATGTCCTCAAAAAGGGAAACCTTGTGCACTGTTGGACTGCAAATTTGTGCTGCCACAATGCAAAACAGTTTTGAGGTTACTCAAAACATTAAAACTAGAACTACTATATAAGCCAGCAATCCCACCTCTGGGTGTTTATCTGAAGAAAACAAAAACACATTGAAAAGATTCAGACGCCCTTATGTTCACTGCAGCGCTACTCGCAATAGCCAAGATACAAAAGCAACCTAAGTGCCCACTGACGGAAGACCGGATAAAGAAGAGATGGTGCGCGTAGACAGTGGAATATTACTCAGCCATAAAAAAGAACGAAATCCTACCATCTGCTGCGACACAGAGGGCGTCATGCTGAGTGAAATCAGTCAGACACAGAAAGATGTATCCCACACAATTTCACTTACATGTGGAATCCAAAAAGCAAAACAAACAAACACACAAAACAGAAACACACATACGAAAAACTGACGGTCACCAGAAGGGAGAGGGGCTGGGTGAAAAGAGGGAAGGGACTAAGAAGTATAAGCGGGCAGTTACGAAACAGTCACGGGGTGTGACATACAGCGTAAGGGACACGGTCAGTGACACTGGAACAGCTGCACACGGTGCCAGGCCGGCACTGGACTTACTGGGGGATCATCTCCTAAGTTATTTAAATGTCTCGGCACTGTGCCGTATACCTGAAATTAATATACTATTGAATGTCAACTGCGATTGAAAAATAAATTTAAAAAAATTTAGTCACTGGCTTTAAAGGCGCTCCTCAAAGTAACGCAAAATAATATTTTTAAATTTCGCCAAATATATGATACCAACACAAACCATTAATATCCCAATAGCCTGTCAGTGTAAATCTGAAAACACGAAAAACTGCAGATAAAACATCTCCTTTTTACCCCAACAGCTACCACCACCCTTATACTCTCAATCAACATCAGTGAAAAAAACACTAAGCTTTATGTGGTGTCACCTCAGGGGCCCCTTTGATCCGAGGTCACACGTAACACTACCCAAGAACATGAAGCCCAAGATGCCGCTACGGCCAAAGGCAGATCAGAATGCAGTCCAGTGTGTCCACTGTCAGGGACTGCCTACCTTGCTGAGGGCACCCCGTCCCCACCCCGCCAGCGACCCAGCCAGTGGAGCCTCGACCTGCTCACTCACACACATCACCCCCTTCTCTCTGTTTTGCAGAAATGCCTGTGGGAATGATGATGATGAAAATAATGAGGCCGGCAAAGCATTACTGTGGAAAACAGACCCCAGGCCTTGCAGATGGGAAATACCCTAGTAAATGAGTCTGCGGTTTCAAATACTAACACTCGGTTTGAAACGTTTTGCTATTAAAGGGCTTTCTGTTTAAAATGACACGTCCGTTCAGTGTCACTGCATCTCTGCAGGTGATCGGCACAGGTTAAGGAAAGCCTGCCCTACCCGCGTCTCACCCAGGGACTAAGTGACTCCAGGGCTGACCCAAGACTCCATCTCCACGGAGGACAGTTCACAGGCGTGCAGAGGAAGCCTCTGTGAGCATCGGGCATCAGTGACACGGCCCCCCAGCTTTCTGTCAGCGCTGCCCGTCGCTCGCCGACCACGCCCAGGCAGCAGCACCGGCAGTGGCCCTGAGCGCAGCACACTTCAAGGCCATGATTTACGGTTACATTTTCTTTATGACCTTGATCACTCTCTCCACTCTACAGAGCTGGTTTGCCTTTTTTGCTTCAAAAGCAGAACTGCATTAAGATAACAGAGAAGATTTAAAAGCAGACTTTTTCCACCTTATGCTGGAAAGGACACCGATGAGTAACTAAGCATCGCCTCCTCTAGACTGGTCATCCCCGGGATGGCCACCGCGGGGCCACTGTTCCCAGCTCCAATGTGTTTCCTCGTCACAGCTATCCAGGAAGTGCCTCTCCGGCACCCTCACTCCAACAAGCAGCCTTCCAAAGCCTCGACTGTCAGCTGAGCTGCCAAGGGAAGCACGTATGGTGTGGAGGCAGAGGCAGGCAGACCGCCAGCCAAAGAGACTCTGGCCCATTACTCCTAGAAGCTGCCCGGCCGCCGGCCAGAGTGCAGACACACGGCAGGCACTTCCTAGAGTCGCCTGTAGCTCAGGGCCCCGTCTCCAGAAAGGTCCCGTCCCCACAGCTGGCAGTCCCCACGGCGGGCCGCAGCCCTCACGTCGTCAGCTGGAGCCCGGGTGTCGAGGTGGGTCTGCAGCTCACCTGCGCAGCAGCACTCTCGTCCTCAAGTCCCCCGGTGCTGGCACGGCCACTCTGCACGTCCAAGGTCACGTTCAGCTGTAGTGCTTCGTCTTCACTTACTAAGCCACCCTTAATCTTCTCTAACTGCTCTTTTAAGTCCAAAACCTTTCCATGAAAGAGAAGTATTAAAAGTTACCCAGCACTCTAACTGACTTGATAATTATTAAATCACACTGAAGGACTTAAAAATACATGCCAAAAAAAGTTATTACTACCCTCCAACCTACATAAAAATGTTAAAATTACGAAAAACATGCAGTGGTCACGACCCACTAACACATCGTGCGGACGCCCTGTGCCGACACAGGGGCGTGGGGCCCGCAGGCCGCGGTGCTGAGCACGCCCACCCTTACACCCTCAATCAACATCCGTGAACCCCCCGCATGCCCACGCACCTCGGTGCTCTGCAGCGCCTCTAACGGGACTTCCGGGCGCTCGGGGCAGTGGCCTACAGGATGTGAGGGGCCGCTGTCCTCCTCTGGTGCGGTCCGCTGTGTGGACAGCAGCGGCGAGCTCCTCGCCTGTCCCTGTGACGCCACTTTGTCCTGTTGAAGAAAGACAGGAGGTCTGTCCCAGGCAAGCATTTCGGGATGAAGGGCCTAAAACCGCTGCCGTGGGGTGTGCGTGCCCCAGCTCTCCCTGCACGCACCTTCCCGGGACCCAGCCATGCTGTGGAGCAGAGATCTGCATGCTGAGGCGTACGTCCCCAAAAGCCAGTGTAGCCGGCACTCCACCGAAGAACTGGCCTTTAGCAATTACTCGGCGTGGAACAGAAACAGTCTCTAGACTGACAGCTGCTCAAAAACGCTAGAGAACTTGCCAGAGAACAGGATGCTGGCTGACACTATGTCTGTACTAAGCGTCTGCCACCCACTGATGCCCTCAAAGAAAACCTACCACGGAAAAAAGGGCCACAGCACATCGAGTGGGGAAGCAATGGGCACACAGAGCTGTACACTTGGTCCCACCCTGGGGAAAAAGGACATTTTCTACCCCCTGCACCTGAGCAGCTCAGCAAATGTCTGCTGGAGATGAAGGGGGGGGCAGCCCCGAAGAGCTGTCCCCAGGCCAGCCTCCGAGTGGCGGACATACCACTGCCCTGCAGGCCAGTGAGGAGGTATACTCGAGAAAGAGGCTCTACCCCACTCGACAGTCCCCGTGGGCACGTCCACTGTGAAGACGCGCCTCACTTTTCACGACCTTTCGTCCGCCAGCAGCAGGAGATACGTGGGCTGTCGCAAGTCCAAGTGCTGCCCAGTGCTGATGGGATGCCCCGCCCCACCCCGCCCCCGCCAAGCTCGCACCGGGCCTAAGCATTCAGGTGTGGGCAGAAGCACATGTCCCTCAGATGCGTAACTGCAAATAGCAACGTGAAAACGGCAGCTGGACGCATTTTCACTGAGGAGTTGACATAATTTACTAAACTCAAAAATTAAAATAACTGTAGCTGTATCTAATGGAATAACTTTTTAAACCTGCCACCTTCACCTAGTGCCAGAGCTTCACCTAGTGAAGCTCTGTTTTGTGACATCACTAGGAGCGCTGTACAAGCTATCACACAGTGCTCACACTCGGCGCCGTGATGCACGAGATGGTCTAGCTGGTCTCCACCCGCCTCCTGAGGGAGCCCCCAGAAGTCCCGGGACCCCCTAGTGACAACAGATGAACAGTTTGCCATTTGCAACAAGCCCCTTCCCAGGACCTGAGCTCACGTTACTGAGGTGACTTCTGGAAAGCACCCAGCTCACTTCAGGGTGGGGACTGGTTGCCAGGGGAACCAACCACAAAGGAGAGAGCTGGACCTTACAGCCCCACCCCAATCCCCGGGCTGAGTTAGTCACCATCATTCAGTGACAATCCATCCTGCCCAGGGGGTGGGACCTCCCTAAAACCTCAAGGAAAGGGTTCAGAGAGCGTCCGGGTTGGTGAGCAGTGGTGGTACTGGGGCGGCAGTGCTGGGGCATCAGTGCACCCTGAGAGCAAGGGGGCTGGGAGCCCCCCAGACCCACCCGCACACGTCTTCCTTCCTTCTGTCCCAAGTGACATCCTTTATGCAAACTAAGTGACGTGTTTCCTGGAGCTCTGTGAGCCACTCTGGCAAATTCATGGAACCCGAGGAGGAGTCGGGGAGACCCCCATTTTTAGGCAGTCAGTCAGAGTACGTGTGGCCCGGGACTTGCAAGCGACATCTGAAGGCGGGCAGTGCTGTGAGACTGAGCCCTAACTGGGGGGCCGGCACCAGCCCCACAGCTGGAGTCGGAACCAAGCCGAACTGCAGGACACGTGCTGGGACCTGCCGAGACTAGAGAGCTGCACTGGACCCCCACACGTCTGGTGACCAGAGTGTCAGCACTGACAAGACACAGCAGAGGCCTGACCCTACAGGAGACCCATGCAGCGTTTTCCTTCAGAGCAAACGAAGGCCTGCAGTGACTGGCCTGGGTCCTCGCTGACACTCGGCCTCCCTGGTGCCGGCGCAGGTGGGGCAGGGGGACCGAGCAGCCAGAGCACCGGGGCGGTGGGTGGGGCCACACAGGACCGGGCCACTCACCTGCCGGAGCTCCTCCAGCTCCTCCTGGAGCTGGGCCACCTTTCTGCGGGTGTCGGCGTTGGTTTCTTTGAGATGCTTAATTTCTTCTTCCTGGATCAACACTTGTCTGTCTGCTAATTCTTTCTTTATAACCAATTCGTCAAATTCATCTGATTTTTCTTTTAATTTCTCCTGTAACAATTCAATCTAAAATAATGAAAAAATGCTTGAGAAATAATAACAGTTAAAAAAGTTTTCCTTATTAAAACTACCCAACACACTTGAGAGAATGCCGATCCTGCACGTGGCTCTCTAGACCAGGGTTGCACAAGGCAGCCCTGGGGAAGAACGTGACAAAAGAGTCGTTAGAAAGTATCGCCTCAATAAAGACACAAAGACGCTCTAAAATCTGTTAGTAAAGTAAAAGTAACTGTGACAGTGAGGACTGGAACGCCACCCAGCAACGAAGAAGAGCGCGGCACACACCGCAACGCCCCGCGTGGACCGCCAGAGGACTGGCTGAGAGAGGAGGCGCTCGCCAAGGGCGCCCCCTGCGCGGCCCCCTCGCACGACAGTGCAGGTAGGACGGAGCTCGCGGAAGACTGGGGGAGGGAGCCGGTGTCCTCTGTCTGCCGCCAGCAACCTGGCTGTGACCTCAGGCTGGACCCACAGGATGTCACCACTGGGGAAGCTGGGGACAGGGTGCACAGGACCTCTGTGTCTTACCCCTCACAACTGCAAGTGAATCCAATTACCTCAAAATAAGTCTAACTTTAAAAAAGAACAGGCAAGTTGACCACAGCTCCTTCAGACGGGAGAAAGCAGGCAGGTCGCCCGAGGCGGCGGGACGCGCGGGCGCGGACATGGGTGGCCCGTGGGCCACGTGCCTCCCCACCCGGCGGTGCCCGCTGCTGTCCGCGTGCATGGGAGCAAGCGTGGGTAGAGATGGAGCTAGAAGGCGCTGCACGGAAGTGCTGCCTGCGAGTGTGGCAGTGTGGCCGACTCACGTCGCCGTCGCTGGGGATCCGGGGCTGCGGCCGGGCCGCCCGGCGGAGCTGCTCCTCCAGTCTCCGGATCTCCTGCTGGAACTCCTCGCGCTCGTGCTCCCGCTCCACGGCCTGCTCCTGTTGCGAGACGCAGACAGTGTGCGTGGCTCGCGGCGACATCATCCCCTGGTCACACCCCTTCCCTCTGAAGGGGACCGGTGAAGGACGGGAGGGGCAGAGGAGCAGCACTGGGTCTGACGCTGACCACCCGCTCCCCCTCCCACGCGAGGGCCAGAGCTTCCACAGGACACGCAAGTCCACTGCGCGGTGACGGGCCCCGGCAGGGCGCTGCGGAAATACAGCTGGACGAGGCGGCTGGCCCTTCCTGTGACAAGCAGGGTGGCCCCCAGATGGCAGGCAAGAACCCAAGCCAGTGGCGGGCATGGAAGGATAACCCGGGGGGGAGGGGCGTCCGGAGTGTGGCCACGGGGCTCAGGCTGCTCCGTCGGCACCAACAGCGCCCGGCCGGCCCTCCCAAAGGCGCGGCGGGCGCCACCACGGAACACGGTGCTGAAGCCCTGAGGCCGGTCTGCAGACGGACACGTGGCGCACGCGGGACTTCTCGGCACGCTTACGTCCATGAACTGCCGCTGGCCGCGCAGGTGCTTGTCCAGACTCTCCACCTGCTGCCGCAGGGCGCACAGCTCCGAGGCCTGCACGGCAGTCGCCTGCTGCCGCGACAGCTGCTCCTCCAGCTCGGCCTCCAGGGCGCCCACCTGGGCGAGCAGGGCGCGGCGGTCCTTCTCGCACCGCCTTCTGCTCTCCACCTGCTCCCGGCTCGCGTTCTCCACTTCCCTCCGAAGCGCTGCGGGCACAGAGAGAACAGGCAAATCCCCGGCCGTGCATCGCCGCCACCCACGTGACACGCGCCCTGACAGCCGGAGACCACGTCCTGGCCGGAGACTGGGGCGTGGGGCTCCCTGAGGCTTCCACAGACACGGCACGGGCGTCCCTGTCCGGTCCCCTCCTTCTTCATATGCAGGAGCAGCACACGACCGGGGCTACATAGCCAAGAGGGGGACACGGGCACCCCACAAGCCGGCATGAGCCTGTGCCATCAGATGCCGCCCATGTCCTCGTACAGCCATAACTCAGCCAAACATGCACCGAAAATAAAGTCAAGCACTTTTGCAAAAATAAATAAAAATTTTAAACTGCAGCTTTTAAATTCAACTTGGCTAAAATGAAAAATTTAAAGCCTGAGGAAACTTCATCTCGATACTCCCAAATGCCAGCACCAGGTGATTTTCCAGGAATTGTGCCTTCCCACCAATTCCTGGCACGGGGAGCGGGGGGGGGGGTTGGGTTGGGAAGAACTACAACTTGGAACCTCTGTCTGAGGCCAGGCAGGAGAGCATTCGCCACGCCCCAGGGCTGGGACAGCATGGGGGAAGGGAGGCTGAGGCCCTCAGCAGGACGGCAGCCGACAAAGTTCACCACCGAGGCTGCGGTCCTGATGGGACCGAGACTCAGGAAGCATCTGTTAAGAGGGTTTCTCCTGTGCAGCCAGAGGCGGTCATACTGTGCAGAAGCTGACGCCACACGGAACCCAGGCTTTGTTCACACCTGCAGCTTTCAAAGCTTGATAACTCTGGTTCACAGGACCTGTCAGTCCTTTATGAGCAACAGCCGTCACCACTGACACAGCACCTTCCACAAACCTCCGTGCTGGTAAATAAGCAATTACAGTAAATTGGCATTAAACATGCAGTTAGGTCAAATGTCATTCTCAACCCTGGGAGACACAAAGCAAGGCTCATGTGCCACTGCTATGACGGACACCGCTACCTTCAGGGCCACGTGCTGGAGGGAAGGCTCTGGCTGGGCACACACGGCTTCTGTGCCAGGGGACTGCGTGCGTGGGGACTGCGCACGGAGACCGCGCCAGGCGACCGTGTAGCGGCTGAGGCCGTGCAGAGGACCAATGCAGAGTCGGGCAGCACAGAAGCTGTGGCGGCCCGGCCCCGCCCCCAGCCGTGGACAACTGCAACAGGGCAAGGCCTGGGTCCTGCCGTCAGCACCACGGGAGGAAGACGTTCCCGTTTCTACGTGAGAGCACTAAAGACTACAGTTACCGTTTTATTTCAGTTTGTCTCAAAAGCTCCGGAGTACTTCTCCCTCTAGTAAAACCCCTGCAATTATCTCGGCAAACACACAGCATGTCGCACACAAACCACTCGTGTGTGTTCACAAACCTGAGTCCTCGTGTGCTATAGCAGCAGGAATGCCTAGAAATGAAAACACAGCGTTTCCAGAGATGAAAACAGAAAAGTGGGCAACCTAGAATATAAGGCAGAAGCAAGAGAAGGGACAGTGACAGAGCAGAAAATGTGCTTGGCCCTGGACAACCTCTACGACTCGTTTCCACCACGCCACCGCTGGCGGCTAAATGTCCCCCAAAATTCACATGGGGGACCCTACCCCACAACGTGATGGTGTCGGGAGGTGGGGCCTCTGGCCGGTGGCCAGGTGACGAGGACAGAAGCCCCCGTGCTGGGGTTGGCGCCGTTCTGAGGCCCTCTGGGAGCACCCCGGCCCTTCTGCGCAAGGAGACACAGCAGGAAGAGCCTCTGTGCCCGGGCAGCCCCCTCGCCAGAAGCCACCACGCCAGCGCCCGACGCTGCACTTCCAGCCTCCGGGACTGCAGCAGTGTTCACTGTTTACATGCCACCCAGCCCGTGTTTCGTCACAGAAGCTAGACGAAGACGCGACAACGTGCCCAGGTGTCCTAGCTTCTAAAGGAAGCAAAGAAAAGCACGCAGGACAGACGGCGGCGCCCTGAAGCACCAGCAGGAGGCAGAGCTGACTTTCCCCGCAACTGGAAAGGTGGACACTGCTCGTCAGGCCCCGGAGCAGGGCCGGGGCTGCCCCCAGGGGAGCCGTGGCGAGGGTGGGGCAAGGAAACCGGGCACCTTCTGTGTGCTGGCGCGTGCTGAGTCCCAAGCCAAGAACGTACAACTGTGTGTCAAGGGGAGAAGGGACAGTGATCCCGTGAGAAGTTAAGGCAGAGCTAATTAAGTGAAAATGAAAGCAAACCCAGAGGAGCCCAGAGAAAGCACGAGATTTTCCTGGTGACAAAACAAAGCAAAGGAAAGACCGGTCTGGGTCCGAGAGAGGGCTCCCGGTCTGTCCCTTCCAGGCCCAGCTCCCGCCTCTGCCCAGGCACCGCAGGCACACAGGCGGGCCAGGCCTCTCTGCAGGGTGGTCACTGCCTCAGGAGGGCCACGGGGACCAGCCCATGGGGTACAGGGCCCCAGGGGATGCACAGAGGCCGTGTTGGGAGAGCCAGGCCAGATGAGGCACAGCCACCCAGGTCTCGGGCAGCTAAGACAGACTGGTCCATGGCCAGAGCCATGAGCAGCTCAGGTGGCCCCGTGCCTCTGTCTCCCCCAGGTCCCACAGCCAGGATGAGGAGCGGGCACTGAAAGTACCAGTGCTCAAGCGACACGCACGGGTTGATGGACAGGGTGTGGCCTGGCCGCCCAGCAGAGAAACCTGGGCCAGGTGGTGACAGTGGTAACGTGCATAAGGGCCTTGCACAAGATGGGCCTGTCCCACTGGGCAGTGCCACCCCTAAGGGGTTCCAGGACAGAAACAGGTGATCGCATGAGACATAGTGACAAATCCCAGACTTAATGAAAAGCAATGGCCCTTAGAACAGGATGGGTCTGGGAAACCAACCGAGACACATTACAGCGACATGTAAGAGCCTCAGGACAAAGAGGGTTCTAAAAACACCCGCAAAGCAGCAAGAGAAAGACAGCTCGGCAGAAGCATTACATGCGAGAAAACGGTGGGTCATGGCTTCGGTTTTAAAGGAAGAGAAATCAGATCTGGAACCTTCCAGCCCCAACCTCATCCCCAAAATGGCGATTTCAGGCATCAGATCTTGGAGTTTTCCTTCTCTGACAGTGTCGAGCCAAAAAGAAAACCATCTATGACTTCCTGACGTCCGATGGCAATGCGCACAACACGAAGACACGGTGCTCACGCACGTGCACACACACAGGCCAAAGCCTCACTCCCCCTTCATGCTGGGGGACAGCTTTGGTGCGGGGGAGCAAGCGACACTGACCGGGCACAGGAGCAGACACGGAAGACATGGGGCACGGAGCAAAGGCGGTCACAGTGAGGTGGGGCGGAGCCACTCACAGGAAGCGCAAGGACCAGGCCACACAGCCCTGGGCGCCGTGGGACAACCTGGCTACACAGCAAAGGGGACGCCCACAGGCGAGCGCGCGCAAAGCTGTCGGGGTAACGTCCGTGAGGCGCTGGAGGGTGGAAACTGATACAGAGAGAATGTTAACATTTTTAACATCAAAGTTTATGTCAAAAAATGGAAAACGGCCCAAGAGACTCACACGTGTACACGAAAAATGAAAGAGCCGAGTGAAAAGACGAGATCTGGGAGTGACTATGAACACAGCCGAAACACCGCGCGCGGCTGGATGCCCAGAGCTGGGTGCGAACCAGTCTCTGCTGAACAGGGCCACCAGCCTGTGGGACCTGAACGTCTAGGAGCCCAAGGTCGCTGGGGCTCACAGACCTGGCAGGGCAAAGCGCCACCCAGGGCACAGGCAAGTGAAAACGGTTGTCCATGAACGAGAAAATAAAAAAGAACAGAGAGTTTGGTGGAGAAAACATGAATTTCTGAATGGGTGACAGAGTCCCAGAAACGGCCAAGGCTCCGCCACAGAGCACAGGCGTGGCCGGCAGCCACGACGGCAGGCGTCCCAGGCACCCGCCACGGGGACACACAGGTGGGGAAAGCTGAGGTCACACAGAGCTGCTCCTCACTGCTGAGGACACCCACCTGCAAAGTCAGTGTGTTGCGCTTCCCACGTAATTTTCGTTTAGAATATTCTAAAGCCTGAGACGCCTAAGAACCTAAAACTAACAGCTGCTCCCACTGAAGCTGCGGCCTCTCCTAGTGCAGGGCCACGTCAGGAGCGTCTGTCATTTCGTTTCTAAGCCACCCCCACTTTTCCCGGGCTCGGCTGCTTCAGCACTGTTTCCCAGACACCGAGTACCAGGGTGACAGGCAGGCGCTCCTGTGACCAGCACCACAGGGCAGGGCTCCCTCAGAAAGGCACCCCGCAGCCCCTCCTCCTCCTCTCCTGGAACACGCACCCCCGCCAGCCTCCTACCGGCTTCCCGCGCCTGGGCCTCTGCGGCCGCCGCATCCTTCTGGTGCCAGAGGCCCGCGTTCTCCTCCTCCAGCTCTGCCTGCTGCCGGGTCGCGCGCTGCAGCTGCTGGCTCAGGCTCTCCAGCTGGACCACAAGGTCCCGTTCGGCTGCCTCCTTCTGGCCCAGCGCCTCCTGCAGGCCGGCCTTCTCCACCTTGAACCCCTCGATAACGCCTGGGGACGCAGGACAACACCGCTGCCAAGGGTGTGCCCAGCCCCAGCAGACGTCAGCCCCAGGGAGGCGCTGGAGCCGCCAGACACGGCGACACCCATGAGCAACGGCACAGACACCCCCGCCTCCCCTACGTACACGCGCACTGTGAGCTCCAGATGGCAGGGGCCGTCATAGAAGGGACTTCTGGGGGCACCCACTGCCCGTCACCACGTCACCCTCTGAGGTCGTCGGCTCAAACAGCAGTAGGAAGTACGTGCCAGGACCAGACCTCTCCACGGGCCTTGTGTGGCGACCCTGACAGCCCCCAGAACCAGCGCGGTTCCTCCCAAAGGCGATTCGTTCCACTGAAGAAAGTCACTGACGCCTGCATGCCCCAGCACGGCTGTGCCCACGTGCCCCTGGCCTGTGTGCACGTCCCTGCCCGAGCCCGCCCAGCCTGCCGGCCGCTCACCTTCCGCCTTGTGTAGCTCCAGCGTCAGCCGCGTCCTGGCCACGCTCTCCTCCTCCAGGCGCTCCAGCAGCGCCCGGTGCTCCCGGACGACCTGCGCCACCTCCTCATCCTTACAGCTGAACTCCTTCTCCAAACGAGCGTGGATCTGACGTGCCTCCTCCAACTGCCAAGGTGCGTTTGAAAACGGGGACCGCACGTTACACGCCATCGAAGCGTAGTTAACGCCCACAGAATTCTACTTGCTTAGAATCTCAGCAGAAACACAAACATGCCACGTGAAACGACAGTTTGATGTTTGGCATTATCTTAGTTACTAAAAAGACTTGCTCGTTCGACAGACTGTCAACGAGAAACGACTCCGCGTCTGCAGTGGCTCACAGGCTCACGCAGTCGTGCACCACCGATCCACGTGTCTGCACGGCAACACCACGAGACAGGTGGCAGGAAGCCAACTACGGAGGGCCTGGCACCAGGGGAGGGGCAGGCTGCCAGCTCCGCAGGTGGAGAGGAGATGGTGAGGGCTGCGGGCTGGGAGGAAGGGCCCTCGGGGCTAGATGCTGCACCAGGCAAAAACCCCGATGCTACTCCGTCACCGACAGCCTTCGAAGGCCTCCCTTGTCACCCCCACCTCCCAGCTCAGCCCTGGGGCCCTCGCTGCACAGACAACTGGCCTGGCCAGGGCCTCCTCGCCTCCCTGTGTGCTTGATGCAACTCAGCCGCTAAGCTAGCTCTACCTTGGAAACAGCCCCCAAGTCCACCTCTTCTCGTGCCTGCTCTGGGCCACCGCCCACAGCCTGGCCCCTAGGGACACCTGCCCCCGCCACCGCTGACCCCAGCCTGAAGAGGACCCAAAGTCCCCTTCTGCCACTGCCTGCCCGCCTCCCACAAGGCTCTGCTCCCCACCCCACACACCGGCCCTGCTTTCCCCGCATGCGCCCATGCCCCTTCCTGCCGTGGGGACGGTGGCCGGCCTGAGGAACACACTCCCAGGGGGTGGACTTCTAGGGAAGGAGACACAGGGACAGCCAGCGTGGGCCCACAACAGACCAGTGCACCTGCTCAAACACGAGGCCGGGGCCACGGCCTAGCGAGACCTGCAGGCACCAGAAGCCCACACGATGGTGCATGTCCACTGAACGACACTGGAAGGCCAATCAAAACCCCTGATACCTGTCAGCGCCCAAAGCCATCGGTCCGGGAGAGAGGAGGCGCCGGGGGGACAAGAAAGGGCAGAGTCTGCCTGGGGGCGTGGGAAGGGCGGCAGGTGAAGCTGCCGGCCCTGAGCCCGAAGCTTCAGAAACGGCTCTCTGCCACCTCCACCGCCCGCCCCACGGCCTCCTGACCGAACAGAAGGCCCTGCCACAGTTAACAACTCCCTTCGCCACGGGTTCCCCCCAGACACGTGCCGAATGTGGACGTGAAACCAGGCGTGAAGAGTCAAAATGGGCGCTAACGACGCGCAGGGCTTCCTTCATGGCAAGGCCGCCTCCTCAGGAACTGTGGGTTAGAAAAGGGTCCTGCCCGAGAACACGTGCAGAAGAGGACATCACTGGTGGTGACATGGGGGGAGGGTACCAGAATCAAGTCCTGACCCCAAATGCCCAGCACATAAGGGAGCACGTTGGCCCCTGGGGCTGGGTGAGATCCCAGTGCCAAGTGGAGACGGGCTGGCCCACCAGCGTGCTGACCTGCCACACGTCCCCGTCCCCGTCCCCGTCTGCGAGGCGGGGACGTACGGCAGCGCCGGGCACAGGGCTACAAGGGGCCGCGGCTCACCTGGCGAGCCGAGTCAAGGACCATATCCAGGAGGCTGTCCACCGCCAGGCCGAGGCTCCGGTAGACACCCCGGACCGGCTCCTCACACTCCAGCGCGCGCTCGGGGCTCAGGAGGAAGCTCTCGCGCACGTGGCTGCTGACCTCGGCCACGGAGGACAGCTCGGAGCACGCAGGCAGGGTCGCATCCAGCTCGGGTAGGGCCCCGTCGGGCCCAGGCCACAGCTCATCCGCTGCTGGTGCTGCAAGGGGGCGCATGCATGAGGCTGCGGCACCGCGGGGCAGCAGGGCGGGCTGCGGTCAGGGCTCAGCACGTGTCCCCCAGTCACCTGTGGTCAAGGCCGGGTCCCCCAGCCTCGCGTCAGGTGGGTGCTCGTCCTCTAGGCAGAGCCCTACGCGCTCACCAATCCGGCTCCTCAGGGCGACGGCGGCCTGCAGAGTCTCCCCAAACAAGCCCAGCAGCCTCCGCAGGGCGTCCTGCAGCGCCATCCTGGGACAGAAGCACCGCGGGCAGTGCCATCAGCCGGGCCCCAGGCCACCAGCCATGACAGCACAGTTCGGCCAGCAACTCTGCCAATGTGGACAGGCCATGTCTCCAGCTGCTGGCTCAGCTTTTAAAACATGCCAGACCATCATTCACACATGCTTCTCAGGCTCTGCCATCAGCCGACCGGCACAGGGCACAGCTGCACCCGGAACCATCCGCAGCTTCCCTGACCTCGGGACCCTGTCCTTGGTAATACATCTGTTCGAGGTCAGCCGCTGCGCTGCCCGAAGCCCTCGGACTTCAGTGTGGTCTGCCCGAAGCCCTCGGACTTCAGTGTGGTCTGCTCCCCGTCTCTGGCTGCAGTTGCCAGCCCAGCCCTTCTGCAGGATTCAAGTGTCCGGTCACAGCAACCCACTGGGACGAGGCTATGGGCCAAGCACTGTGGCTGGGAAACCAGCAGACAAGCTGACTGTGTTCCCACACCTGCCAGATGTTGGGGCCCACCCAGCCCGGGCCCCGTGCAGGCACTGCTCCCAGCGTGGGGACACCACTGGGAAAAATGCATGAAAAGCTATGCCTTGGGAGCCGCGACAACAGGAAGGGACCCCGGCGGGCTGCACAAAGCGCGCAGACCCGGGCTGTGGCGGCTCAGGTCCCGCAGGTGGCTGTGCGGACATGGGGAGGGCGTGGGGGTTGGCGTGTGGGCAAGGTGAGGACGAGAATGCAGATGATGGGTTGGGGAGGGCAGGTATTAGCTCCACTCTGAGAGAAAATGCTGGCAGATCCCTCGAAGCCGACCCCGCCATCCCACTTCCCCCACACCCTGTCCAGCACACTTGTGGGTGCCTGCAGCTGCTCGCCTGGCTGCACACAACTCCAGACACCTGGGGTCATCTGCTCTGCCATGTCCCTCCCGCCTGCGGAGCTGGTAACTACACAGCCTGTCACACTCCGGCCTTAGAGACTCAGGGTGACCAAGGAGTCGGCACCAAGCCACAGGCAGCTACACACAAGTGCTGGCAAAGCGCGTATGTCTGTACAGACGCAGCGCCACGGGAGAATGCGGGCCTGCTCCAGGCCCGCTGCTGCCTGGTCTCCTAGGACCCTGGGGGGCAGGACAGGGCAAGTGGACAAGAGCCCGGCCAGGGACTAGCTGGCAGGCACAGCAGGGACAGACGGGACAGACGGGCCCAGGGAAAGGCTGCCCGCGAGCAGGGTGCTGGGCAACTGCTCAAAGATGAGACCCCTGACGGAATGGCCCCTGACACACCCTAGACCTACAGGAAGGAGAACAAACTGAGACGCGTGGGGACCGCCTGTGTGGCGTCACAGCAGGACGGCTGGGACGGGGGTGTGGGTGCCTGGGCGTCACTTAGCCCTTCTGTCGACGTCTATGACCCTTTTACGTGGCAAGACAGGTGCAGCACGGGGCCCACCCCCAAGACACCGTGCACCTGGGCGGCAGCAACAGAGGCGGTGCCACTGACCTCTGGCCGTGTGACAGGTCCACGTCCGACCTGAGCATCGCGATGAGGTTCGTGCCCTCCTGGTTCTCCCTGTCGCGCCTCCGCTGCAGCGTCTCCAGTTCCAAATCGCGCCCTTCCACCTCGCGGCGCAAGGAGAGGACCCGCTCTTCCAGCTGTCGAGGGAAAAATCGCTACAGCTTGAAAACCCGCTTCCATCTGGAACCTTCACCATAACGCTCATCATCCCGCTTAATAAAACCACAGTAGAAGACAAGCACGGGGGGGACTCGAGACGACTACTGCTCATCGGGTTTCACACCCTCATTCACCCACAAAGTGGCACACAGAACCTCCCAGGCAAGCGGGCCCGCCGCCAGCGCGGAGCCGGGGCAGATTCACCAGCGCCCACGCTCACAACCACCGCTCAGAACAAAGTCCCTCTCCCGGCCCTGCAGGGTGAAATGCAGGTGCCAGGCACGCGAGGATCCCTCGTACACATTCCTCTGTCAAGACAAAAAGTCCATGACCGCAGTGTCTCAGAGGGCTGCTCCCAGGGCTGCCTGAGCAGGCTCTCTTATCGTGCCACTTAGACAAGTGACAAGTGTGTCTTCCCAGCAGCAGAGCGCCTGAGCTCTAACGCCAGGGTTCTCCCCCGAGCCCATCACCCACCACAGCTGTACGTCAGGTCACGTCCAGTTGAATGATGGAACATGGGCGTCTCCCCCACGTGGGACCAAAGAACAGAGGACACAGCAGACTGTTACACGTCCAGTCTCACATCTCACTGGGGGACAACCAGACGCCGCCAGCTGCAGGGCAGCAGCGCACTGATAGGCTCATGGCCAGCCCGGCGGGAGGAGCCCAAGTGCAGATGGAGAAGCCGTGTGGGGACAGTGCCACGCTGCCACAGACATCTCTTCATCCAAGAGTGGTTTGGGGGGGTGGCGAAAATGGACAAGGGGACACCAGTGCAGGGCCCATGAAACGGGTCAGGAACACGGGCCGCAGGAAAAAGGGCAGGATTCCGAAACCAGCTCATGGCGGGGAACCGCGCGGGCTGCACAGTCTCGGCGCTGTGCCCGCAGGGAGGGCATGAAAGAACAAGGACCCTACGGACAGACCACTGGGTACGCCGGGCCGATGTGCGGAAGCTGGGAAAATGGACGGAAGTGGAATCGATAGAGAGCTCCAAGTGTCAAGATGGCAAAGAATGACCCAAAAACGAACACAAGAGGCAGAAGATGCGCGTGTGCACGTGCACCACGTGCCCCCCTCACGAGGACCTGTGTCCAGACTGCGTGACACTGGCTGAGCCCCAGCGGCTGCAGTGTGGACAGTGGGTGGCGGTCAGTGGATGCTGGACGCCCAGGGCCTCGCTGCATTGAGTCCAGCAGCAGCCAAGGTTGACCTTCAGGGTGGCCACACCCATGACTGGCCACCAAGCCACACGCAGGCCACCACGGTGGCCAGTTCCACTCAGAGAGCCTGCAGAACAGCAGTCTCTCCTCTGCCTATGTACCCCCAACCCCAAGAGCACACGGCAAGAGGGGAGACCCAATGTGACCGAGAAGGGACGGGCGAGTGAACGCCTTAGAAACTGACTAGAGGACCAGGAATAGAAACAGTTCTATTAACTTTCAAAATTCAACTGTTACTTCAAAATGTCCCACCCTCAGGGAGCACAGGGCCCCGCCAGCTCCTCCACCCCACCTCCTCGTCTTCACCGCTCTTCTCAGTCTCAAAAGCACATACATAAAAGGAACTGCAAACTGTCGTTCTCTGGAGCATCTGGGATCTTGCTCCCTGGCAACTGTCACCAGTTTGGGCTCACACAAACTCCTGTAAAATTTTCTACAGGTCTGAACATTGTTACATCAGTGTCCAAACAACAGGATTGTATTCGACCTTTAAAAGGAAGGACGTTCTGACACATGCTACGACCCAGATGTACCTGAGGACATCAGGCTGCCTGAAATAAGCCATACACAGAAGGGCAAATGCTGTGGTTCCCCCTGCAGGAGGTCCCTGGAGGAGTCACATCCAGACTCAGACAGGAGACGGAGGTGCTGGGGCTGAGTGCTGAACGGGGACAGAGGTCAGTTCCACAGCAGGGTGGAGGTCCCGCACACTGTGAGTGTGGTGACCGTGGCTGACTGTGCCCTTGGCCGTGGTCTGGTGGAACGTTCCCCATCGTGCACGGCAGCGCACACCTGGGGTGACAGGGAAGGCGCGGCGCACACACCTGCAGGATCTGGGCGTCCTTCTCCCGAAGCTGCAGAGACGCCACCTCGCTCTCCGCGGGGCGGGCAGACGGAGCCTGCGCGCTCGCCGGCCTAGGCCGCTCCTTCCGCTCACGCAACGCGCCTTGCTTCTCGCTGTGAGACTCGCCCTGCACAGAAACACAAGAGAGGACAAAACTGCCATGAAGGTTTGCGGCTGTGCTTGTCCCGTTTCTCTGCCGTTCACGAGGATTTAGCTCATCCAGCAAACGTTTACTGAGCCCACACTCTGTGCCCAGAGAGGTGATGGAGAGGCCGTGGGGGGGACACGCAGGCAGTGAGCCTGCCCCGCCACGTAGTGGGAAACGCTGGCTCACTTTCCCCACCAGCGTGGTGCCGACTGGATGTGGCCAGCGTCTCCCTGAAGAATCTGCACCCCGACTCTGCTGTGGTGCAGCGACAGGTTCACAAAAAGGTGCGCAGCCCGAAGGCTGCATGTCCTGGGCCACTGGACCCCCTGGGGCAGGTCTGGCGGGACACCAGTTTCCACCATGACTAAGGGCCTCTAGGGAACAGAAGACACGCTATTCCTTAGTGTTCTTGCATCTCGGGACAGAGTGGAGTCTCAGAGGCTGTGAAGGTCACTGTGACACTGGAGGACAGGCCACGTGCAGAAGAGTGCAGACACACTCTGGGAATCCAACCAGAGCTGCAGTTTTAAAGTCGTCTACTGTCCGGCACTTGGGTCTGGGGGACAGCGGGCTTGCGTCGCAGCCTGTGTGTGTTGTCCTTTTCACCTGGTCTGTGACCAGAGCAGTAATGCTCACACAGCCCAGTTCCCTACAGTCGGGAACCACGAGGGCTCAGGAAGCTGGCCGCCCCCCGATGCCGGCCGCTGCGGGCCCTCGAGGGCTAAGCTGTCAGTGAGGGGCAGTCCCGCCCCCGCAAGGCACCACCACTGCCACCTCTGCCACCTCTGCCCTTCAGCCCAGACGTGTTTACCGTGCGTCATGCAACGTCTGTTCCCTCACCCTCCCTGTCCAGCACAGCTCTCTCCTATGACCAATCGTCCTCTGGGATCCAACGCGTAAATCTGACGTTGCACGTCTTGTGCACGGCTATCCCAAAGGGCCTGACTTTGTGTGCCCTGTGTGTCAGTGGTGAACCCTGGCACAGAACGTACAAAGGAAAGGCTACAGACAGCGCAGCCCGTTCTCCGAGTGGCACGCCAACTAAAACACCAAGTGACCCTTGAACGATGAAAAAAAAAAGCAAGTCCCCATCATCAGGGTGTCATGACCATTAAAATCCAAGAAGTTTACAAATCTAAGTTCCTTTGGTTTTAAATGACAAAGTCTATTTCTTTCTAAATAAGAAAAGTTAATTACGTTCACCTGATGAATTAAACTCTATTAACGAAATAAGCTTCCTTCTTTTCAAAAAAACCACAGAGAAAGAACTTTCAGAATGACAAAAAGGATGCCTGAAAAGCTAGCCCTCTGTGAAAGCACTCTAGAGAACACGGGCAAAAACCGTCACCCCAAAGCGCTCACTGAAAACAAGGCTGGGTCTCCGTCGGAGCAGCCAGCTTTGGGGTACCTGAACCTGCCCTGACCCCATCACTCCAGTCTCGGGGACAGCCTTCCAAACAGCGGCCCAGCGGCCACAGTGGGCGGGGGCGCTCTCCCAAAGTGCCACCCCAGCGACTGTCACCAACCAACCCGTCGGCAGCTCACTGAAAAGCCCCGCTCTCAAAGTCGGCAGTTATTTGAGCTGAGGCAGAGGGCGCTGTGCCAGCAAGCCCACTCCAGGTCACCTGTCGGAAACGATGGCAGCAAGCGCTCGACTCGACCAAATGTTCTAGAACTGGTGCTCCAGCTGCAGAATTTGTGAATGGACCACCGCAACGTACAGTAAAAAGGGTGATGCGTGTGGTACGTGAATTACCCCCCAACAAAGCTGCCATCAAGAACCACAACCCATGTGCGATGAGAACGGTCCTGAGGTGTGGTGTGTCCAGTCACCCCGCAGACTGAAGCCAAAAGGGCCGTGCGGTGCCCACAGCAGGCTCCCCGAAGCACAGCAAGAGAATGCCGTTTCTCAGCTTGTGTTCTGCAGCTCAGCCAGGATGCTGAGCACTGGGCCTCACGCCCCAGCGAGAAGGGACAGGGTCGGCTGGAGTTCTGCCCTCACACGCCGGTATGCGGCGGGCCCCAAGGTCCCCCTCTCCCCGTTTCCCCCGTGACGGCGACCAGGCCAGGTAACGCTCACAGGGAAGCTCGGCTGCTGCTTGCAGGCTCCGGCCCTGGTTTCCTATGGAGTGGCAGATGGCCTGCAGGGCCAACTCTGCTCACGCCTCCCACAGCTGGAGCCCAGCGTGGGTCGGCACGGGTGTCCCCCAGATGTCCCCGCAGTTCTGAGTCGGGACACACGGTGGTCTACACAGCACTGAGACGGCCTTGCTTGCACCACAGGAGCCCTCACGGCTAAGAGGGGAGCCACAGTCGTGAGGGTCACCAGGGACGCTAGCCCAGTCGTGAAACCCACAAGTGCCCGTGAGCATAAGAAAAAAACCCTCAGCGCCAGCGGGCACCCCAGGCCGCAGGGCCTTGGCCAAGGGACGAGGCCGCAGTTGTCCCCCCAAATGCACCCCCATGGAACGCTTCCCACCCCCATGGAGGACACAGGAAAGTGAAACAACGTGGCCGAGCCGCAGGAGGCCCACAGCCCCAGCCACAGCAGTCGGCTCTCGGGGCACTGGTGCCAGGTGCCAACTGCTAACTGCCCCGTGCCCCTAACACCCTGCTCAGGAGGCAGGGCCACGTGTGTGGTCCTCGGGGAACTCTGGAGCTGCAGACCACCTTCCTCAGGCCTGACCCTGCCATGGGAGCCCAATGGATGAAACACCGCAAAGCAGCCCTGAGGGAGGGCAGGGCCCAGGGCGCCCCACGCCCACACGCAACATGAAGGCTGCACCCCCAGTGTCCAGCACTGCCCAGTGGGCCAGCTGCCTCTCTCCAGCCACGAGGTCCTTCTGGGCCTCTGTGTCACTGCCTGCCAACAGAGAGGACAGAGGGCACATACCACACGGAACCCCGGCTCAGAAGCCAAGGCCCTTACTCGTCTGTCCACGGCCTCAGGGCAGCTGGCAGCTGAGCACATCCTCATGTCTAGGCCTTCGTGTGGCTTCCGGGGGGCTCTTAAGGCAGCTGACAGGGACGCACAAAGTCTCACACGACAGCCCTAAGAGGCAGGAGAGCGGCTAATGTGAAGGCCCCGCCCCAGTGCGCTGTAGGCAAGAGGAAGTCGCTCTAGCTTCCCTGTGAGGGGCAGTGGGGACACCGCGTGCCTGTCTTGCTCAGGGCGTGCCCGGCCTGCAGTGCAACCCGTGGAAGCACACCACGACGGAGCCAAAGGCCAAACGTGGCCGTGTTCTGCAGCAGGACAGCCCCGGGACATGCGCAGGGGCTGGCGGGGCAGTCTTGCGGCTGTGCAGCCCCAGCCCACCCCCAGCAGGGGGGCGGCCACAGACTTTGGGGGCTCAGTGTCCTGGTGGCTATAGACATGTGGCAGGAGTGCAGATCCTCAGGCCTCGCCCTGATGTGACTGAACAGGGTCAAAAGGAGGCTGACCCCCATGCCTCCCCGCGCATAAGGCTTCTCACAGACAACCATGTCTATTTCCAGCCTCGAGTAAAACTCCGCTTCATGTGCCATGATCTAACGCGAAGGTCAGTATAAAAAAAGATTTTTAAAAGGTCATTCTTAGGTTTTTCTAAAAACCCACAAAATTACAGGGACAATGTCACATACGTACATCCACCATTAAGAAAACTCCGTAGATACCACAACACAGCACAAAGAACACCAATGTAATAACAAACGTAAGTTCAACTGATACGTTAAAGACGTTCAAAATATGCCTAACTGACCAGAAATCCTCTTAATATTTGTATAAACTATTACATAAAACAGATGTAGTTTTTGTTTTGTTTTGTTTTTTTTACCAAGAAAAGATGAAACTGCCCTGAGCAATCAGCACCGGTTACTCCTCTTTCCAGGGCCCCACCCGGGTCACCGCTCGAGGGAGGGGCCTGCATGCGGGCTCATCTCTAAGGGAAGGACACCAAGTTGATGCCTTCAGAGCATTGTCACAACTGCACTCCGAAGGGAGAGAACCCAAAGAGTGACCCAACCACCTCGCCCGTGCACGTTAAATAACTTCTGGCAAGTGACGCTGCTTTTCAAACAGGTGCAAAGATATTTGCGGCCCAGACAGAATCTGTTTGCAGAGGAAGAACAGCACGTCCCTGCTATTTTGGGGGACTATGATCCGAGCAGCCCAGGAAATGCCAGCAAATCTCTGCGTGACCCCCATCTGTAAGTGAAGTCTGAGGGACACCACCAGAGGGATGTGCCACCTACAGCGTCCGCACGAGGCCACAGCCTGAATCTGAGCATGTATGCAGGCATGTCAGCACGTGTGCATGCATGTCGGCGTGTGTGCAGGGAGCGGGGAACACGTCAGACACCCCAGAAAACAGTAGAAACAGCCTGCGCAAACGAGGCCCGGCGTGGGTCCCAACTTCAGCCACCAGAGTGGCAGGAAGTGGGGCTGGGTGTGGACGGAACAAGGAGGTGACAGTCCATCTCTAGACCAGACGGGCTGTGCTGTCTGCAGAGGAAAAAGGTCTGACCTGGCAGAGGCGGACACTGAGGTGTGCACAGTGGACACGCATCAGCGTCCAGTGTCTGTTCACGTAATAGCGGTGGGGAGTGCTCACACTCCACGGTTGGCATATGCCCGCCAGGTGGCCAGAAACACGGCCTGCTAAACTGCTCCATCTCTGTTGTGTTAGTTTCCTCCAATGGACCGTGAGAGCAAGGGGTGAGAGCAAGGGCGGAAGCAGCACGCCCCGCCTCCCCACGAGCAGCGCTGTTTTCTGTAAAATCAGCTGAGCAGAAAAAGTGACGCAGACAGCTTGGGACACTCACAGCCGGGGGCAGAGCACAGCAATAACGGGCCTGCACAGGGCAGCACCGCACCAGGTGTGTGCAGACCGCGTCAGTGCAGGAGGAAGCCGCTAGGCCGAGAACACAGGTGACGTGTGGCTTTAGAAAACACGTGGCTCTCTGTGTTGCCAACAGACAGAACGGGTAGCAGGGCCCAGGCAGCTCCGCGGGATGATGGCAGGTCAGAAGGTGCCACGGAGAGGAAGTGACAGAGGCCAGCCCTCAGGGAAGGTGGCACCCAGCAGACACCCACAGCGCATAAGCAGGTCCCGGGCAACAGCACCTCAGGACGGGGGACAGCTGTGCACCCCGGGGCGCTGCCCTACCTGGATGTGCTGCCCTGCAAACTACAGCAGGGCGTCCACCCCGCTCCTCTCCCGGGGCCGGGCGCGTGGGACCTGCCAGCACCCACCATTGTGGGCCCTTTGGCAACCATGGGCGGCTGGACGGGCCGACTGCTCGTCCTTCACACCCTCTGCTCTGCCGCCCTCTGGAGAAGCAGCTGCGTCACCCACGAAGGCCCCTCAGCACTGTGACTTGAACTGGGGAACAGAGAGGGTGCTGAAGGGACCCTGAGGAGACAGTGAGGCAACTGGAGGCTGCGGCGATGCCGAAGAGGTTGCGGCAGGGCTGCGGGGCTCAGGGAACACGGGCTCCGCCCTCGTGACAAGATCCGCATGGGGACGTCACGAAAGGCAGACTGCGATGCCAGCAAGGGTGCGCTCTTCCTGGCTGTGAGCGCGGTCACCTGGCTGCCTCTCTAGGCTGCCTGAGCGTACGGTATCCTGGGTGGTCCCTCCTCTGTCCTCTGCGCCCTTCAAACGTGGAACCCCACCGAGTGGCCACATTCAGGGTGACTCAGAGTCCAAGGACCGAACAACAACAGAAAAGCCAGCCTGCAGACGTCCCCCCCCCACCCGACGGAGGAGGAGCCCTGTCCTCAGGCTCCGCTCAAGTCCTAACTGCCCCTCCCCCTCCCCCCGGGGCCCTTCCTAGAAGCGGCAGGTTAGATGCCACCGGCCACCATCGGGACTCGGCGACCACATACACGCCGGGAGCCCCGGGCCTGGTCCCGAGGTCGGACGGGGAGCAGCCCCGCAGAACGGCACTGTTGGAAGCTGGCCCTCTGGGGGCCCTGCACGTGTGCCCCAGGGGAGGCACCATGTACACCCTGCCCTCTCACCCCCGCGGGACCGGGCGGCGCAGAGATGCACGTGTCCCCAGCAGTGGGGAACGGCCTCGCTGTCCAGCACAGGACACAGGATGCACCCCAGGGGTTTTGCAAGCCTGTGAGGACAGAGCACAATGACCTGGTGCACAGCACCAGCACAAGGGGAGCCCCTGCTGGTCAAATGCCACCCTGCCCCGATGAAGGGGAACCGAGGCCCAGGGCCAGTCCCCACCTCCAGGCCCCCACAGCAGCCTCGCGCTCCAGAGGCTCCGCCTGCTCCATCGGACGTGGCCTCAAGAACGACCACGCAGGCTGCCACGCGGCTCACGCAGAGCCCCACACACAAGCTTTGGCCACTGAGGCAGCAGCCCTGTGTGTGCCGGCCCCCCAGAGCAGAGCTACGGTGACATGTCCTGTGCGCAGAGCGCCTGCCCTGTACCCTTCCGGCTCCCTGCAGTGAGGCCGCCACTGCAGCCTGCAGGTCCAGCCCCCCATGACCCTCCCAGTGCCACTGTTGACATCGGGCGGCTTACCGTGCGACCCTCGCACAGTGCCACAGCGCCTCGGAATGAGCAGGGCTGCCGCCGTCCCTGCACAGGGTAGCACCTGGCAGTCCGGCCCAGGGCCTGGCGCACCCACCTGGGCCGCACGCTGGATGGAGCAGCCCATCCACTGAGAGGACGTTAAACCTCCAGTGACTTCAGTTTTAGTCCAAATGAACATGTCCTATCCTAAAACGCAGGTGCCCCAGGAGTGCAGGGAAGGGGGGCGGTGGCTCCGGACACTGGGGCCATCTTCAGAAACACCCTTCCATTTAAATGTAGAGCACCTGCCAAAGGGACAGTCAGTGCTCCCAGAACAGGACGGAGGGTTTCACAACGTGAATCCCAACAAGGGAACCAAGGCGGCGAGGGTCAGTGTAGTCGGGGAGCGACACGACCCTCACCCTCCACCCACTGCACCGGGAGCTCCATCACTGTGGACAGTGGCAGCACGTGGAACACACCCATGGACACACGCAGCGCACACTGGGACAGGCAGCTACAGGCAGGGGCCTGTCCTGACAGCGGGAAGGGCCTGGCCCTCACCTGGTGAGCCCTGCGAGGCTCAGCTCTCGGGCAGCCCTTCGTGGACTGAAGCTCCCCGTCACACTCCCGCTGGAGTGTCTCCAATTCTCGCGTCGAAACCGCGTGGTGACAAGAACACTTTTGTGGCAGCTGCTCCTCCAGCTCCGCTCGCAGCTGCTCCAAGGCCCGCCTGTGCTCATCACGCAGGGCCTGAACTTCAGACAGGTGACGGGACTCCACAGCGTCCAGGCTTGATAAGTGTCTCGTCTCCAGGGCCTGGATGTCAGCAGCATGTTTTGCCTGCAGCTCAGCCACGCGAGTGTCAGAAAGAGCCCGCTGCTCTCTCTCGAACGCAGCCTTCAGCTCCCACACGTCGGCCTGGTGCCTGGCCTCGAGGTCCGTCCTCAGGGACACAATGTGCTGCTGGTGTCTGTCCTGCAGGAGCTGGAGCTCGCTGGCGTGCTTCTCCCGGGCCTCCCGCAGGAAGGCATCTTGCTCCGCAGCAAATTTCTCACTGATTTCTTTCCGTTGTTCTAAAAACCTGCGATGACACGTGTGATGAGCACAGAGCGCAAACACGCAGTCGTAAAAGCAGCAACCTACTCGCACTTTCTACAGGAAGCCACTTCTGCTGGCAAGATCGTCATTCGTGGGTTTGTGTCCTTACTCCTTCTCCCTTTGCCGCACACAGCTGAGAGGCCAGAACCCAGGTGTCTGCAGCACGGCCTGAAGTAAAGGACACGAGACCCACAGCAAGCAACCACACACTTCCGACAGGCACGACACAAAGGAGACGTGACTGTGACTCACGGGGAGAAGGACCTCGACCAGGAAGTGGCAGTAAGCCCTCAAAGAGCATTCGAAAGGGTTCACAAACACTCTTCAGGGATGAATTAGGGACGTGAATATAAAGAGCCGTGGGGGGCGCTGGAGGGCGGAGACAGAGGCAGGAGACGCAGTGTTATGGAAGCACCCGGAGCCCCACAACCCGGGGGAGCTGGATCCTCGACTGGCGTAGGTTCCGTGCATGCCTGGGTGAGCAGGAGCTATGACAAGCCACACATGCCAGCAGTTCCCCAGGGACTGCAGGGCTGTTCCCACTGCCGCCCCACCTAACCACACAGGAGCACCAAGGCTTCGTGCCCACGTGGCAGGTGGGGTCGAGCTCAAGCTCTCAGACCCCAGAGCAGAAGCCCCTGCACCTCACTCGTGGGCACACAGGAAAAGGCCAAAGCCACTGCATGTCCGAAGACCCCAGACTCACAAACAGCCTGACCACAACGGCCCAGGCTGCAGAAAGTCGGCACGACAGAGGCTAAAGACCACATCGTGTTATAAATCTACTTAAAACTTCCAGGAAGTGTGTGTGTGTTTTAGAAAAAATATTTTCTTTTTTAAAAATCTGTTTGAGTTTTAAAAAACAGAAACACTAACGCGGATGAACTGCACGCCCTCATGCGGAACAGGCCCACAGCTCCGCCGTGGACATTGAGACATGCGAGGTGCACGCACAGCGGTGTCCGTCAGAGGCGCACGGGCGCCATGAGGGTCTGGACGCTGCTGCTGCCAGCTCGTCTGCTGCCAGAGCTACGTGTCCCGTCTCGTCTCAGGGTAAAGACCAAGTGTCCCAGACTCAGGACATCGCTGGAGCCCACAGCACATCTTCCCAGGGACCCTGCCCGCCCCCTCGGCTGGGTCTCCTGAGCCAGATCTCGCGTGGGAACCTGGCAGACGCTCCACACGTGACACATGGCCGTGCAGCTGTCACCCACCTGTTCTGGGCCAGCATCAGCTGGAGGGCGCAGTCCTCCTGCAGGCGAAGCGTAGTGAGCTCCTGGTCCCGGTCTGTGAGGGCCAGGCTGCCACCCGGCTCCCGGCCGCACTGGCTGCACCGTGGAGACTCGTCCCCAGGGAGCCCGAGCTCCAGCTGCCGCAGGCGGCCCTGCTGCTCCATCAGGGACCCCTCCAGGTCCAGGATCTGCGCCGCCTGCTGCTCCTGCAGTTGCCTCATCTCGGTCTCTCGGCGCGCGAGCCTGTCCATCACTGACTGCCTGTCCGCCTCGGCCTGCCGTCTCAGGCCCCAGGGCCTCAGGGACAGCTGCTCCTCCGCGTCTCTCTGCAGCACCGCGCCGGTGGCTTCCCACTCCGCTTCTCGCTCTCGGGATTCTTGCTCCAGCAGCCGAATCTGCCCCTCCGCTTGCCTCAGCTCTTCCTGGTGACCGTCCACTGACTTGTGTTTCCCCTGCGGGCCATTTTATTTAAGAGGGAAGAAATCAAAGGGAGAGGTTATTGGCAGCAATGATCCAGACCCATCTGCAAAGACAGGGACCTTCCGTGACACACAGCCACATGCTGACAGAGCGACAGGACTGTCACATGACAGGACTCTAACATGACCAAACTCAGAACTCGCCGCTCGAGTGAAATGCAACCACGTGCGAGAATCAACTGCTCCCTAGGTACGGAGCCGGCCTGGACAAAACACACTGACCAGACACACGCGGGGGCAGCACATGCAGATGGCCCTGCAGGCCTTCTCTGCTGTGACGGGAAACGTCACGGGTCTTGTGTCGAGGAAACGGCCGGCGACCCCAAGCACCTGAGGCCGCCACCAGCAAGGAAACAAGAGCAGCAGCCACGCCATGAGCTCAAGTCTCTGAACTTGAACAATTTATACTCCAGGATAAACGAGACCTTGAGCAAGAGACTGATGAGCTAAAACTAATGCTTTTAAAGGTGTCTTGTGAAAAGGAAGATTAATCAGAAAGTTGATGGGAGGCAAATATCCTGGTTTTCAAGAAAAGGAAAGAAATTAGGTCAACAAACTACTGAACATCATCAAGAAGAACCGAAATAAAACCGAAACAGGCACGTGAGCCTGACTTCGCCAGAGGGCGTTGCTTCTGGTGCTGGCAGAGAAGGGCTAATCAGACCAGCCTTCCCAGAGAGGACTGCGGCCTCCGGATAAAGTGTGAGACACTGCACCTGAAGGCCCAGACAGCACCCACACGGCAGGGTACTGAGCAAGTCCCCGCCCGTGCTGCGCACAGGAACCCTGTGATCGTATGAGAGGAACAGAAGGTGAGAGGGGCTGCCTCTCAGGACAGAGCAGAGAGAGACAGCAATGTCTGGGATAAGCAAAACCCCAACCTCAGGCTGATCCCTGATCCACACGTGAGTGTGCAGACTCCACGAGAAGGCCGGCTAAGCCCCAAAGAACTGGACAGTGTGCTTCAGTTCAGCACGGAGAGGATGGAGAGTGGAGTCTGAATCCAGCCAAGGTAGCTGCCCGCTGAAACAGAAAACCAATACTCTTCAGCAGAACATAACAGAATCCAGGCTGTCCACAATGTCCAGGATCCAATCCAAAAATAACTGACATATAAGTAAACAGGGAATATGACCCAAGGTAAAAAGAAAATACACTAGTGAACAACCTCAAGATAACACGAATGTTGAAACCAGCAAAGGGTTTAAAGTAGCTATCATAACTGTACTTGTGAACATGAAAGAAAGTATGTTCACAATGAATAAAAGAATAGGAAATCATGGCAGAAAATATAGAAACGATTAAAAAACAAATGGAAAGTTTAGAAGTGAAAAACACGATATCTGAAATTTAAAAGTTCAATAAAGGAACTTAAAAGCAAATTCCAGGCTGCAAAAGAGTCAATCAACTAGAATTTCAACAGAATCTAACCAATGAGAAGGGGAAAAGATTAGAAAACAAAATGAACAGAATCTCAGGAACCAAAAGATAGTGTCCAAGCGAGTGGGGTTCTAAAAGGAAAGGAGAGAGAGAATGGAGCAGAAACAAAAACTGAAGAAAATACGTGGCAAAATTTCCTAATTTGGTGAAAAACGTAAACGTACAGAATTTCCTGAAAATTATTAAAAGACCACCGTTTTACTAGCACTGTCATTAAAGAGGGGAAGGTGAGGTCAGCCTAGTGCAAGTGTTTTTTAAGATAACTATGTTTTCTGAGGATCTCTGTGTCCTCCTCTAAAATATCTGCAATCAAGTTTACGTACTAATTTTTAGAATTTCACGGGAGAAAAAATGTTGAAAAAAATCACAGGTAGGCCCACCATAGTAAAATGACTAAGAACAAACCAAAGGAAAAAGCCTTTGAAGGAGACAAAGAACGTGACACATGACACTCAGGGAAACACCGATTTGAGCGATACTTGACTTCTCACCAGAAACAACGAAGCCAGAGGGAACATCTCTAAATCCTGACCAAAGCCACCACCCAGCCTTCCATATGCGCCAGGAACAGTGGAGAACGAAGGTGAAATTAGTCTCCCAGCTCAGAGAACGCGCTAAGGGCCCTTCGGGCTGGAGGGAACCGTACCAGCTGTCAACTCAGATTGTCGGGGAGGAACAAAAAGCACTGTGAATGGCAACTGTAAGACTACTTTCCCTTAATTTCGCTCAAGTGCATGACATCATAGAGTGTACAACACAGGCAGATTTAATGCAGTTGAAAGTTATGGCATAAAAAAATGAACAGAAAACGGTAAACACCTGTGCAGTTATAAGCTCACACATTGAATGTTAACGGCCTAATGTAACCTCTAAGTCCACGCCAGTGGGGCAGTGACCTCATCACTCGGGGTCCCCACAGGCACTCTATGGCTGCATGGTCGACCGCCTGGGGGTTCGGGACACCACCAGAGCTCTGGGGGACAAGGCCTGAAGGTGGCCGTGCCAAAGAGCCTGGCTCGAAACCCCACCTGTGTCCTCTAAGGACACCTGGCTGCACCCCCAGCCCTTGGCGACCAGTGGAAGGGGCAACGGGAGGCCACACCCTGGCCTCGGCTGGGGGAGGCTCGTCTGGACTGAGTGACACACTGACCAAGCCCACTCCTGGCCGTGCATGTGTGCGGGCTGACATCCCAACCAGCCAACAGGTGCTCCTAGGAGGTGGCAGTGGTGCCTCCCCACGAACTCCCAGCGCACCTTCTCCTGGCCCTCTTTCAGGCAGACCTCCCTCTGCAGCTTCTCGCACAAACGTCTGTTTTCTTCTTTCAAGAGATCGACTTCTGCCTTGAGCGTCGTCTGAAGCAGCGAGAGTTTAACCTTGTGCTCAGCTTCCAAAGCCAGGACCCTGGCTGCCACCACTGTGTCCACGTCCACCGCCGTGTCCCCCCCGGCCCGCAGACACATGGGGGCGAGGTCTGCAACAGAGCAGGGGGCAGGGAGGACGGTCAGATGCGACCCGCAAGGACACCCACACCAACGGGGACAGGATCTTGCCTTAGAATGCCTCGGCCAGCAGACCTTCAGGTTCTGAAAAATCGTGCGAGCTGGATGTCAGGAGTGGACGGCCTGTGCCCGCACCACGCACACCGCCAGCTCCGGGGAGCCCGGGCCAAGACAGGCGCTCGTGTCAGGCGCCAGCGGGACCCTGGCCCTGCCCACTTTGCCTGCTCAGATCAAGAGGGATGCGGTGGCACCGTCCCCAGGGCTGTGCCCAGTGAGCGCGCCGGGCGTCCAGGCGGCCCAGCCCTCGGCATCCGCGTGCTGCTTCGCACCTGCTCTCGGCAGCACCGCCACTGCCCATCCCCACCTGCCACACCTCTGGGATGCCCACGGCTTCTCCACCTGCTGCCTCCTGCTGCCCGGGCCCCTGTGATCCCCAGGGCTGCTGTGAGGCCAGGCCCTCTCCTGACACGTCCAGGCCCTGCCCCTTGACTCTGCAATCCCGCATGGGGACAGCAGGCTGGCCTGAGGCGCCTCCACACGACTTAGGCCGAGGCTCCCAACCTCCCACAAAACACTGTGAGCCGAGAGGCACTAACCTTGGCCAGGCTCTTCTGAGAGCCCCACACGCTGCTCCGACATCCAGATCTCCGCGAGGTCCCCCTCCTGCTGGGCTGCCACTTGGCACTGGGGGCTTTCCTCTAACATTGTGTGCGCATGCAGGCTGGCCTGGGGGGTGATGCACGGAGAAGGCGTGTCCATGAGCCTCTCTGCCTCCCTGGGGAGCCTCACAGGCTGCCCCCAATTTCACGCCCCAAGAGCGTGGGATCTGCCGAAGCGCATGGCCTCAGCACGGGGCCCTGGCCACCCCCGGGAGCCCGACCACGACACTCTCGGAGCCGGACCCCCGCCCTCCCCTCCTCCGCTCACCCCCTTTCACTCATCCAAGGCCACGGGCGCCCAGGTTTCTGCGCCCACTCACCGAGCCACCTCACTCCCCCCGCCCTCCCTGACCTGCTGTGCGCAGCTCAGACACGGGGCCCAGCCAGCGTCCTCACATCAGTCAGTAGGAAAGCCCAACGCAGGCTTCGTCGCTTCCTGTCCCCGTGCAATGCCACCTGTGAACCCAGTTTCCTCAAAAATCACACACGAGTCACAGCAACCTAAATCTCGGGATTTCTGCCCCTGTGACAACAGAACACACCAAAGGGTCCCATTCCAACTGAAGAGTAAATCCAGCGAGTCCAACGTGAAAGTGACTCACCATTTGGAAAGAGCAAATAAACTTGAAGCCTGGACCTCCCATCCAATCAGGGCTGGGTTCCAGAGGAATAGAAACTAGAGACAAATCACCCTTTCAAAGAACCGGAAAAAAGCACAGGAAAACACTGCTACACTGAGAATGGGGCCGAAGCGCCGAGGACGAAGGAGGGATGGTGCGAGGAACACGCAACCCCAGACCGCAGCCACCGGCAGCCATGCAAAAGTGACCACGGTCCGGCCAGAGATGAACAGAGTGGGCACGTCCGAAGCACAGAGAAACGGGCAAAGACGTGGACGGCAAATAAGGAAAAAGGAAGAACGGCTGATGACTACGTAAGGAGACACTCGCGCTCCTCCGCAAGCCGGCTCTGCCCACAGCTGGACCTCGAGCTCCCGGACTGCGAGCGGACACACGTCTGCTGGCTCGACCGCCCGAGCTGACGAGACACACCTGAATGCCCAGGACAGCAGACGTTTTGAGTAAAGATGGCGCCGACAGGGCACGCGGGCGCTCTTCCATGAGTGAGTGCTGCCCACCAGGACAGCGGCCACCAGACGCGGGAGCTACTGACAGCTCAAGCAGTCACCATCAAATAAAAGCCAACCTTGGCCCCTCAGTTGCACCAGCCACACTCGAGCGTGCATGGCACATGAGCCAGAGGCCATGACACTGCGGCACAGGCGTAGCACGCTCCCGCCGTCACGGAGAACGGTGCTCAGACGGTGCCTCCTGCACCGGCTGAAGACAGAAACGCCACGGAGGCAACCCCAGGACCAGCAGAGCTCAGCATGCAACTCAGCACAACTCTCGTGGCCGCTCTGGGGGGCACAGGGGAGCGGCCTGCGGCAGGCGGGGCAGATGCCTGAGCACCCAGGGGAGGACGAGGCTCTCCCAGCCACGTGTGTGGCTGTGGGCACACGCGCAAGCAGACCACAGTGCGATGTGAGTCGCCAGAGCTGTTCCCCCACGAGACAGAGCCAGCCCTCCTCTGCCTGGTGCCAGACTGCATTCGGGGAAAGGACGGAAATTCAGACCTTACGACATGAAAACAGTCCGCCTGCGTCAAAGACTACCGAAACACAACCTTCTCCACGACTGAAGAACTGCTCGTGCAACAGCAAAAAAAGCAAACTGATCAAAAAATGGGCAGAGGCCCTCAGTAGACCTTTCTCCAAAGAGGACATAAGGGTGACCAATAAACCTTATGTCGTGAAAAGATGCTCGATGTCACTAATTGTCAGAGAAATGCAAGTTAAACCCACGACGAGATATCGCTCACACCTGTCAGAATGGCATCATCAGTAAATCGACATGTGCTGGCAAGGATGTGGAGCAAAGGGAGCCCGCACGCACTGGGGCTGTAAACTGGTGCAGCCACTATGGACAACAGGGTGGAGGCTCCTCAAAAGATCAATGCTGAAACCACCATGGGACCCCGCAGTTCCACTTCTGGGTGTTTATCCACGGAAATCCAAGACACTAAAGTGAAAACACGTACGCACCCTGTGTTTGCTGCAGCATTATTCACAAAAACCAAGATACGAAAGCAGCCGAAGTGTCCACTGACGGATGAGCGGGTAAAGGAGTGGGACATACACACGATGGACTATTATTCAACCACAGAAAGGATGCAATCTTGTCACCTGTAACACGGACGGTCACAGAGGGCGTCATGCTAAGTGAAATAAGTCAGACCGAGGAAGACAATACCACGCGATCTCACTTACACGTGAAATTTAAAAAGCAAAACAAATCAAAACGGCTGAGTTCGTGGATACGGGAAACGGCCTGGTGGTCACGAGAGCCGGGGGCGGGGGGGGGCGGGTCAAAAGGCACGACTGCCAGCGCCAAGGGCGGTCAGTCCTGGGTGTGACGCAGAGCGCGTGGCTGCAGGGCACACGCCGCACTCTGTGCCTGGGAGCTGCTAGAGAGTGGGCCTTAGACGTTCTCGTCGCAAGAACAAGGGCTTCGCGAGTGTGGGCGGTGATGCTACCAGACGCACGGTGGGGGCCACGCCACAACACGGACAAACGTCGGGTCACTGCGTTGTCCACCCTGGACTGATACAATGTCCTATGTCAATCACACCCTCCGTAAACAAAACGGGCCATCACCTCGTGCTGCTCCAAGTGCAAGCCGGGCGGGTCGAGACGGCCTCTTCCTCCCCCTCCAGACGCCTCTTCTGGAACCGCGCTGGGTGAACAGAGAGGGAACAGGTCTGGGAACCGTCCGCACGGCACTTTCGCACGTGAACTCTGCGGCGTCCCAGGATCTGACCAGGTAAAAGAAAACCCCTCCTGCTCCCTCCATCGCAGCCGTACGTCTGTCAAGGACAGGGTGCCTCGGCTGAGTGCACCATGTCTGTGATGGTGACCAGGGCCGGTGTCACAGCTACAAGGACCTGGGACCCCAGAGGACCCCAACAGCCTGCAGCCAACCACCACTGGCTCCACGTCGCTGTCCGTGCCTGTCACACGTCAGATCAGCCCCCGGCTCTGTCACCTTGACTCAAGCCCCGAACATCGAGAGTTTGTGGAGCATGGGCTGCCCATCCGCACCAGCACAAAACGTCATCAGACTGCAGCTCAACTCGAGGTCCCCACGTTCCAACACCCGCCTGGGACAAGGCACGCATGCTCACCTGAGTGCCACGGGCTCCGGGGCAGATTCTCCCCTAGCCCCCCGCAGCCGCTGCTGCAACACGGTCAGGGCTTCTTGGTAATTTTTTTCAGCGTCCCCTAATTTCTTTTCAAAATACAGCCTCAGCTGCTCCAGCTCAGACTCGTGCTGGGCTTTGTCCCGCTGCTGCTGCTGCTCAAAGTCCTGCCGAAGGCGCGCCAACTCTCCTGCGTGGGACGCTGGGGCCAGGGGCTGCGCGCGTGACTCTGTAGCAGGATGAGATCACACAGTCGCCGGGCCAGACACCCAGGAGAGATCGGGACGCACTGAAGACCCCGTGGCAGGGCGCAGTGGACTTCTGAAGGCCCCCAATCCCAGAAGCTGGGACGGGACCCAGGGCCCTTACACGAGGAGGGGACCCAGTGGCCCCGGCTGGAGGGGGAGGCCCCAGAGAGTGGCCTTGTTCGCCAGCAGGCAGCAGACAGGCGCAGCCCCTGCTCTCTGGTCCAGAGCCGTCAGCCCAGTGAGGTCGCTCAGAGATGAGCAGCAGCAAAACACACGTCTGTTTTCCTTTCCCGTGTCTCCTGGGCTCCACCCCACCCCCGCCACTGTGACACGCATCCTGTGAGGTTTTCTCATTAAGGACAGTTAGTCAGGGTGGCCTTTGTGACACGCATCCTGTGAGGGTCCCAGGTGAGCTGCCCTCAGTAAAGGGGCCGCCATGGCGGGGCCTGGAGACTCGGACGTCACCCCGCAACAGCGGAGCTCATGGGATCCCCACAGACAGCACACCTGTGACGCTAGGTGCCGGCTGACATCTGCGTTTCAGGGGCGCTCAGCTGCAGCTGCCAGCAGCAGGAAGCCCCTCTGGTCCGCCTGGCTGGCTTCCCACTGCACGGTGCCACCAGCGAGCTGCGCGCTGAACCAGCCCTCCACGTGAGCCAAGCGTGCCGCCAGCAGGCAGCCTGCACCTCACACCACAGGCCCGTCTCTAAGGAGCTCACGGACTGCCTGGGCCCACCACCCCTGCTGCCCCTTCTGGGGACCACGACGAAAACCACACGGCTTCAGCATGAGAACGTGTCCCCAGCATGAGCTGCTCACCACTCAGCACCTGCCCGTCGCTTCCTGTGGACTCGAACTGGACCTCCTGGGACTGCGTCTGAAGCTCTCCGCGTGACGTCTGAGGATTCTCCACCTGGGGAAGGCAGGTGACAGTGTGGGACACAACCGAGGCTGAGCCCCAACGGCAGCACACTCGTCGTCATCGTGCCCCAAGTGACAGCCCAGGCTGAAGCGGGCAGTAGAAGCTGCGGTCCCATCGTGTGGCTGAGAACCAGCAATGGCAGCTCCAGAGAAATCGAGTTAAAGGTGCATGAGCTGACTGCAGCTTCGTCACACCTGGTGTCTCACAGATCAGCTATGCAGGGCCTGACCTTGCTCCCTGCAGACACCACTTCTTGTCACTGAGAACAGACCCTTACTGTCCTTCTCACCGTCAGGGGAAGGTTGTGGGGAACACTTGGCACACTCTGGGCCCCGCAAGGTGAGTGACTGGCACCAACCATATCCTAGTCTCCCAGGAAGTCCCCTGTCGTCCCATTTAACTCGTCCCACTCCAAGATTCTGTCACTGTGCCCCATGGGCTCTTTCTTCTCCTGTGGTCACAGCTGCCCTCACCCCTTTGAGATGCTAAAGCTCCCTCTGCAGCCTTAGTCAGCACCCCTAAAAAGTGGCTTCTTTCGAGGGGGCTGGACCTAGCACAGCAAGCCCATGCTCTGTGCCACTCGCCCTGCACCAACGAAGCAGAGAGCAGCTGATGCCCACCCGCCTGGGGCCAGAGTCAGCGTGGTCAGGTGTGGCCCAAGGCACTAAGCTGGGCAGCAGAGTGCAGGGCTGAGACCAGAGGTGGGGCCCCACATGAGGGGACATGGGAGCTCGGCCTGAGCAAGGCCCCTGCAGGCTTTCTCCCCCGGGTACAGGATGCAAGGCACCCTCCATCCGTCTCTTCCCCACCAGGGAGGCCAGGCGGGCCCGAGCCAGGCTGGCCTGGGTCTGGGTGCGACAGCTGCGGCGGCCTGGGGCCCAGGCTCCTCAGGCTCTGGTTTCCTGTCCTGAGCTGCAGCCTGGCACAGGCCACAGCTGACCACGCTGCCGTTCTGCCTTCTCAGTCCCCTGAGCCAGCGTGGGCGCGAGGCCAGGCTCCAGGCTCCAGATCTACGTAAGATCTGGCCACGTGGCCCTCACCTGACAGGCGGTGTCCGTGGACAGCGAGCGGCGGCAGCAGCTGGGGTGTTTCCAGCGGCCTTCCCACAGAAGCTCCACCCTGCAGGGCAGCCTCAGAGCAGGGCCCCGCACGAAGGACACGAGTCCTGTGTCCAGGACCGAGGTCAACTCAAGTGACCCTCTGACTATGGCCTCATCTCGGCTGGCAGCACCGCCAAACACGGGGCACCTCCCTAACGAGAGGGTGCTAGGACCGAGACCCGCTCCTCCCCAGGGACGAGCACGTCCTCGGTGCATCGCCCACCTCCAGCCGTCCTCCTCCTTCCTCCTCGCGGTCGCGCCACTCCGGGTCCTCCGCGAGCCGGGGCTCCGATTCTACGTGCTCCTGCAACTCCTTCGCGATGGCCTCCTGTTGCGCCTGCAGAGGCAGGGGGCACCCTGGAGGGCACAGACCGCACTCAGGATCCTCCTCAGCAGACTGCCAACCAGCTTGCCGTCAGGAAGGACTCGGCACTGAGCACCACTCCCGCTGGCGCCCCGGGCCCTCCGGGACTGGACGCTGGCACCCACTCTCCTGGGAGGGGGCGGACAGCCGGGATCCCTGGGTGTTGCGCAACACGCAACCCACGTGAAAAGGGAACAATCCCAACGCTGCTGTTTCGGGAGGAATGTAACACTAGAACAGAGGTTTCGGGAAGGTTCGGGGGCCTCGAGAGGCCTGTGACCCATAAGCGGAGACCCCGCAGCTGACCAGCTTGCAGCCACCCACGCCGCCTCACCCGGGTGTCACATGCACTGTGGCCGGCATCTGAACACGGAGGCAGCATAAACCCAGCAAAATCGCAGCATTTATTCCGGGATTACACAGGGAAACTGAGTCCCCATTCGGCACCTGTTCCTCTCAGATACTCACATTCAGCCTGATTTTTGGCTTGAAAAGTCTTTTCCAACTCAGCTTTCTGTTCTGCCAATTCTTTCTCAAACTGGCTTCGTAAATGATCCACCTCTGACTGATGCTGGGCAGACAACTCTTTGCGTAGGTTTTCTAAGCACTGATCTCTCTCGGATTCCCAGTCTCGCTTTAGGATCTGATTTAAATAAGAAAAAAGAGTACGACCAACAGTTAATGATCTGCAATAAAAATGTTCTAACCACACACTTAAAAACTGGGAAGTCACCCCCTGCCCAGGACAGACGACCACAGGAAACTGGCTCTGGCTGTTCAGTCAGTCCATGGCTGCTGAAGGGAGGGGCCCGAAGAACCCACGAGGCCAACAGCCCCCAGGGACCAGAGCAAGGACCTCCAGCCCAGAGAAGAGCCATCTCTGAGCACCCAGCAGAGGCGTGCGGTCACTCTCCAGGTTCCCGCATCTGGCTCCATGCAGACCAGGGGTGCTACAGAAATGGCACTGAGCCCTGCAGGATGGCCAGGCTCTGCCCCACGTGCCCTGGGAAACGAGTCCCCACTACCAGTGCCCAGGGGTGGGGCTGGGGCACCAGCGCCAACACCCACTCCACAAAAGCAGCCTTGAGAGAGAGACAGGTCGTGGGGATCAGAAGTTCCAGTGAGATCTCTCGGAAGGCAGCCGACGCTGTTACAGCCTGAACCACCACTCCTTCCCCCAAAAGGGCTTGGGTGGCAGCAGTGGGACAAGGACTGGCCGTGCCAGTGTGCCCAGCAGTATGGCCCCCAGGTGGGCCTGTACCCCATGCACCTCCCTGCGTGAGGACAAAGGTCTGTGACCCCAGCACAGCCCGGGCCGCTCAGAAAACCAGACTTGGGATGGAAAAGCCTTGTGTCACGCAAACCGTCTGGCAAACCGAACTGCGCAAACGCAAGGCGGCTCAGATCTGGAAGGCACATTTCCAAAGCGTGTCCGCCCGAGGCTCCGCCTGGCTGTGCTGGGGTCGCGCGGCGGAGGGGCAGCTGGCAGGGGAGGGCGAGCAGCGGCGAGTGCACACAGAACGACGCCCATCACGATACCTCGACCGCCTGGACATTCTTCTCCACCTCCGACTGCAGCTTCTCCTCCAGCTCGGCTGTGAGAAGACAGAGAGGAACTCAGATGCCCGAGTATCACACCTGCGCAGTCTGACTGCCCAGGAGAGGAAGGGCCCCGGCAGCCTCCAGCCACGCCCCGAAACATCCCGGCATCAGTGGGACCACAGGGCCGTCTGTGAGGGAGCAGGCGTGACGACGTCCGCCGTGCGTAAACGAGGGGCATGGCCTCCAGCTAGCTGGCTGGGCCTGGCGGGCGCTCCCCAGCGGGTGTGAGGCCTGCAGACAGGTGCTGCCCGACACGCCAGGGCCCGCGCCGGCTTCACTTCTCAAACGAGACTCAATGGACGGGCAGGCACACAGGCGCTCGGGCCCGCAGAACGGGCGACAGGTAGCGAGTGATGGATGTCCTCAACTTAGGTGTCTGATGTCCCCACAATTCTGACACGCTCAAAGCATTGAGGTGCAATGCTTCGAGTGGATCATGTGGTATGACATGTCGCTCCATGAAGCTACCGCTTAGGGACAGACGTCTACAACAGGGAATGACGACCTCACCGAAGGATGTACGAAAGACACCATGTGGACACACGGGAGTCCATTTGGGTACACAGAGCTCAGTACTGGCCAGAGAAGCAAGGTTAGGCGGCCCCCTGAGTGTGTGGCTCTCTGGGCACAGGGCGAGCAGCCTGGGGCATGTGGGGTCTGTGTCCGGGAGCATCTGAGTCTGGGTCCCGTCAGCGGTGCAGACACAGACCTCCGGCAAGTGAGCGAATCACTTCCAAGACATCGCTTTGAACGTTAGCACGAGCCGCTTGGACAAATGGACAGAAGGCACGGGGCCAGCAGGGTAGGACAAAGAGACACAGAGGATGCAATGCCGCCAGACAGAGGTGACCCCAGGCCCGGCGGAGGTACGGAGACCAGCGCCCAGCAGCTCGCTGGGGAGGCGCCCCAAGACAGATGCCGCCTCCGGCACGCCGGAGGCCCACGCAGCCCGCAGCACACACCTGTCTCCTGGCAGCGCCGCCGCACCAGCACCTCCCGTTCACGCGCGTGCTGCTCGCGGGCGAGCTCCAGCTCCAGCCGCCACCTGCTCTGCAGCAGGGCCAGCTCCTGCGCGTGGCGGCCACTGAGCGTGTCCCGCAGCTCCGTCAGCGCCGCCTCTTTCTCCTTCTGCAGCGTGGCCTGCGTCAGCTCCAGCCGCGCCGTGTGCATGTGGCTCAGGCTCAGGCGCAGCGCCTCCAGCTCCAGTGGGGGCGCCGGCTGCAGGGGAGAGGCCTTTCTAGGTGCCACTGGGGGAGCAGGGCCTTGACCCCGAGACCCCAGGAGCCCTGCGCCCCCGCCCCGCGAGTCCTCGTCCCTCAGCACTGCCTTGCCACCACAGCACCGCTCGTGTCGAAGCAGTGGGATAGGCGGATGACAGGGGACATGGCTGGCCGTGCAGAGTGTGTCCCTGGCACCTGGCCCAAATGGCTGCCATTGGGTGTCCACATGTGTCCCTCCACTTTCCACAGCCCCACACAGACATGACAACAAAGCCAACCAGGAAAGCAGACACAGCACACCTGCAGCTCACACGATCCACTCTGTGACAGTCCCCCCACTCTGCCACCCTCCCAGATCCCAGTCCCCCGGGTGCTGGTGTGAATCGCAGCATCCAGTCACCTGGGTCTGCAGCTGCACTGCCATCGTGGGCTGCTGCCCGTCAGTCTCGTCGCCGTGTCTGCTCATCGGTTCAGCAACTTCAGGTTCACGTGCCTGTTCACAGTCCTGGGGGAAGGAGGCAGAAAATGTGACCCAGACAGTTAACACCAAAAGTAACGCCCGGCCAGAGCATGGAAAACGAACGTCCTCACAAAAACGTGCCCCGGAGCGTCCACAACAGCTCTGTTCACAAGAGCCAAAAAGTGGAAAGAACCAGAGTGTCCACCAACAGGTGACTGGGAGGCAACCATGCACCCACACACTAGGACATCGTCCAGCCACGAGGGGTGGCCTACTGACACACCGCAACACTGACGGACCCCGAAACACACAGCGCGCGTTCCAGACACGCCGGAGACGGCCAGCACAGGCGAATCCAGACGGAAAGCAGAGGTGGCTGCCAGGCCCCAAGGGGAGGGAGCAGCGTGGTGTGACTGCTGAAGGCACGGGTGTCCTTTCGGGTGCTGAAACGCTCGGAACTAGTTGTGACAGATGCACAGGCCAGTGAATGTACTAAAAGCCACTGGAGCACATTCGTAAAAATGGTGACTTTTGTTACATAAATTAGATCTCAGTAAAAACAACTGAAAGAATATGCAACCTGTCTGAGTGGCTTAGTGTGAAGTCAAAAGCTCAGAAACAAAGGCGGCAGGCGTGGTGACTGGGCGAGCAGAGCCCGCTTGCCCCTCGCTCACTGTGGCAAAGACTAGGACATCGGGACTGACCTCGAGCTGCCCCCGCCATGCTCTGGGTAGGAGACCGCCACACACAGGTGACTGTGGGAGACCAGGGCGGTCACCGCACCGAGGAAGGCAGAACGTGACAGCTCTCCTCAGTGCATGAAAGGTGACCTCTCGTCGACATCCAGAAGAAGGGGCAGAAGGTCTGGGGAGAGCCGATGTGGGCTGGGCCAGCAGGGCCGGAGCGCCCCACGCGGCAGCTCTGCCTCTGGCCTCCTGCGCCCCGAATTCCACCCGGAGAGACAGGACGCTCGGAGACAGCTCTCGCTGGCCTGGTGTGCACTGCGGGGGAGCCCTCGGGCAAGGAACACACCTTAACAAGACAACCTCGAAGAATGCCTCTGTGACGGCCCCGGGCTGTTGGGGGACCGTCGCCACCCAGCTCCCGCTGAGGCCGCTCTGAGTCTTCATCCCCGCTCCAGCAGGGTCCTCCAGCTAAGAGGGCAAGGGCCAGAGAAGGGCCCCGACAGTGACCCGCAGGGCTGCAGCCCCAGGCTCCCAGGCTCCCAGGCTCCCAGGCTCCCAGCCCTGCGCCCGCTCAGAGCCCGCACTCTGCTCCCGCACCTCTCGAAGCCCTAATGACACCGCTGCCCCTTTGTAACGAATGTTGCTTCTTCTCGTGTTTCACTGGGTGCTTGACACCTGAATTACTAAATTTTAGTTTCTCAAGAAATTCTAGTCTTTCGGACCCGTGCACATTTTCCAAGTTCCTAATTTTATATAAGTACAATATTTTATATTCCAGATTTTCCTTTTGGACATAAATTCCTCTGTCCAAATTTGTGGAAATAGCATTTTTAGTTTCAGTGGATTTCCCCCGACGGCTGCCTGACCAGTCCGGCTTTACCCGGCCGTGCAGACTGAGCTGATGGTGGCTCAGTCCGCAAAGCAGCGACACGCGCCCGGGGCCTGCCAACGTGGCTGGGCCGCACCGCAGCTGCCCAGCTTCTTTTCTGGGCGGTGACAATGACTCAAGGGGCCTGACATTTCACACATTTCATTCTCTCCTGCAGGACAAAGGACGATGAAAACATTTACTCCATTTTCTTTTTTAGGAGAGGAAACCCTTGGCTGACCTCACAGATTGCAAGGACCTTGTCAGCTGACAATCCCTTATATTTTATTTTTTACGCCTACAGCACCCGGCCTTCCTAGGTGGTCTCCCATCCAAGTACTAACCAGGCTCGACCCTGCTTAGCTTCCCAGATCAGACGGGATCGGGCTTCTTCAGGGTGGCACGGCCGTAGACCTATTTTTTTTTAAATAGAGAAAAAATTGAGTAAAGCATATTTTATCTTGCGATTATCACACAGGTCCACGAGACCCTCGTGGGTATCTAAGACACAATCTTGCTGTTCCCTGTTTCGTCATCCTAAGAGTTATTTTATCATACTCATCATCACGACCAACTGTGCTGGAAGTTCAAATAACGTGAAAGCAGGAGGCGGCGGAGACTGCCTTTCTGAGTTGACAGTGAAATGAATGGCCGCTCTTCGGCTTTCTCACGGACTGGACAGACCATCTTTGTAACCTGCTCCGCTATGACGATTCTCTAAGAGCTTTCCACTTTCCTCTCAACACAGCAAAGAGAAGAAGGCTGACAGCAAACACCACTCACAATCGTTAGTCGACAAAAGACCAACAGACAGAGCAGCACGTGAGGACACCGATGACAGCGAAACTGACAAAAATGAACCCTCAAGTCACGAGTCTTCGAAGGACAGTCAGTGCCCGATCTACTTCCTTGAAATCAGAAACCACTAAGTGAACGTCCCTAAGGACAAAGGGGAGACGTGACAGTCTCACCCAGCTGGTCACGGCAGGAAGACTCATGTCACGATGTCCGCACTATCCCGCTTTGCTAAAAGCATGTGGCAATATTCTTTCAGTGTTTTGTTTGTGTGCCAAACTTTACTAATACACAAAGATTTGTATAAAACTTCCTAATAAAGTTGTTTTAAATTGTTGCTTAGTCTCACTTCTGTAAATTATCTGTAAAACAACGTAAAAGGACAAAAAAGGAAACGAGGTCCGTGGGACCCAAACGATAAATGGTGACGACTATTTTTCCTGGTAACTCAGACAAATACGAGGGAAAGCTCTGGAATTGCACTTCCTAAACGTCTACAGTACTCCTTAAGTCTTCTGTCCCAGATTCGGCAAAGGTGATTTTCTTCCGAAATTCTTTGCCTCTGTGCAATTTTGGGGGGTTCTCATGCAGGAAACAGCCTCCCCTTATTTTGTTCCTGATGCAGAACTGAAAGGTCAAGTGCTGTTTTCTGCCACTGAGTCAACTGCCAGCAACGAGACGACTGCCACACTGGTTAACATAAACTGCCTTTTCGTCACGCACTTAACGAACTGAGAGGGTGACTAGATCTGAATGCACACCATGGATATGAAGTCTTCTGCAATTCTCTCTTCCTCATAACTTCCTGAAAAGCTCAGATCGTAAAGCTGCTTAAAAACATGCCTTATATATATATTCTTGGAATTTAATATATGCCTGTGTTTTCTGCACAGTCGAACAAATTACTTTCTTCACCCTAAGACTTTAGAATCTTTAACTGAAAGGGCATTTCAAAATTATGATATGTGAACTTTGACAAATTAATTCCTGCTACTGGATTTTCCAGTAGTTGTTTTGCTGCCTACTAACGTTTTTAGTCTTTGTATTTTAAAATATTGAACACTCAAGTGAGCTTACGTATTAGATTAAACTAAAGAAAGACTGACTGTTTCACCCAGCTCAGCGGGCGTCATCACCCAGCACACCCTCCCGCCCTCCCATTCCCACGGCCCTGCCCGGGGCCGCAGCCAGGGGCACCGCCAGGGACGCAGAGCCAGCACCAACTGGCCGCCTCCACTTCAGAGTTGTTCCTCCTGGGGCACTTTTCAGCTATTATCTTATTCCTAAAGAGGGTCACAACTTTACACAATAAGCACTCCAATTAGATTATTAAAGAACAAACTTAGGCTAGAATTCATTTGCTTAGAAATTACCTTTATTTACCTAACAGTTAATAAGCATTAAAGCAACAAGTGTATTAAATAAAGTATCCTTTTGGAACCAAAATAAACAATGTAATACGTTGGAAAGAATTACTATTTCACACACACATTTATATTATCTTATGCTACTCAATAAGCTCATTAAACTCCATAAAAGCTAAACTCAAAATTTCCAGATATCGGTAAAATAAAACAAAGACACCATGAATTATGTTCAAAGCACTATGACGACATGCTGGCTCTTCCAGGACTCACTCCGCTGACACGGACAGACATCGCCCGCCACCTAGGGAGACCGACTGCACTTCCAGGTCCACGCCTGGCACCTGCCAACTGCTCTGCCACTCGGTGTCCTGCTGCTGGACGTGGGAGGGCATGGGACAGGGAACGCTATCCTGGAAGTTTACTTTTCAGAAGACCATCATTCTAAACACAAAATAATTCCTATCTTAGCACCTACACTTAGATTAAAGGCATAGTAAGTTCTCAAGAATTGTCATCAATTATTTTCTAACATATATCAAAAAACCTTTCCTTTTCTGATTAAACTCATGATGTACAATTGTATGACCAGAAAAAGTCAGTAAAACATCTCCTCCTACAACACCGATGGCTTGACTGTTTATTTTTTTAAAGCCTGGGAATCAGTGATCTACAGTAACCCTATCTCTAGAAGTTAGAAAAACAGCAGCAAATTAAAACCAGAGATAACTGAAATTAAGACAAAAATTAAAGAAACATAAATATACTACATTAAAGAAGCACAATTGAACAATCTGACTCTTAAAGAAACTGACTCTGAACTTAAAAGCCTTCCCACAAAGAACAATTCAGTCTCCACAGCTTCAGCATCTTACACGAGCTCATCCACAGAGCGAAGGACCCCTCTCACCTCACTTCATTGCATGAGGCCAGTGTAACCTCAACACAAACACCTGACAGGAAGGGGAAATTACAGGTCACTCTCTCAAAAAACATACGTTTCGTCTGTATTGACTGAGATGATCACATGACTTTTCTCTTTTAGTCTATTAATGAATCATTGACTTTTTTGAATCTTGCACTCCACTAAAACACGCTCTACCCCACATCCACCAAAACTGAAAAGAGGGAAAAAACACCGTACTGTCAATCCCAATCACAGATGTTACGAAACAAGGAAAACTCTCATATGCCGCTACTGAAAGCATTCTGGACAAGTATTCGAAAACACAGTTCAACATATGCAAGTTGAACATGTACAAACACAATGACCCGGCAATTACATATCTCATTATAGTGCCAAGAGAAAATGAACACATATACCCAAATAGACCTGTAGAAGAACGCTCACAGCAAAGGCCAACTAGCAGTAGAACAGACAAACTGAGACACATTCATACAGCAAAATAAACTACAGCTCCTGGCATGGATGAACCTCATAGACAAGATGCAGGATAAAAAGTTCCAGGCTCAAGACGCACATACTAGATTATTCCCTTTATAAAAAGCTCAGAAACTAGCGAAACTCAACGACAGTTCTAGTCAAGGTACTCCATACACAAAAAGTAACGTGAGAAAGATCTTAGACTGAAATGCAGAAACAAGTCCACAAAGCTTCAAGAAGACAGAGGAGAGTATCTTCAACACCTTAGGGCTAAGAGATTTTTTGGGGCAGGACACAAAAAAGCACTAACCAGAGGAAAAACTGCTACATTCAACTCCATCAAAATTAAGAACGTCTGCTTATCACGAAACACCATTAAGAAAACAACTAGGCAAGCAAGACTGGGGAAGAAGAGTCACAGCACATATATCTAACAAACGAAAAATTCAAAGATTAACAAAAACCCCTACAAATCAACAAAAAGACAAAAAGATGTCAAAGGCTTACCAAAACAAAGCTAAAACAGCAACGTCCAGACACTCGACGATGTAGCACTGACAATGCTTCGCATCCAATCAAAATTATTAAACGCGTCAAAAAGATGGGACATGTGACCCATAACTAAGAGAAAACTAAGCCAATGGAATTACACCCCAGAGGGACTGAGATGACAAAATTAGCAGACAAGGACACTCAAATAGCTACTATAGTGATATACAGTATTCAAAGGAAAACATGAATGTAATGAGTGAAATAGAAGATTCTAAATATTTGAAACAAACAAAAAAATACACGGCATTGCGTCAATAGACTAGATGCTGCAGAGGAAAAGATCAGCGACCTTAAGGACCTGGTAGCGGACGCTCAGAGACAGACTGGAAAAGGTTCTCAACAAATGAACAAGCAGCGCCTAAGTGACCCATAGGACAACGCTAAACAATCTGAAGTATAACTATCTGACGTCAAAGAAGTGGGTGGGGAGAGGAAATGGAAAAGTTATTTGAAGAAATAACAGCCAAAAATTTTCCAAGTTTGAGGAAAACTATAACGCACAATTCCATGAAGGCCCACAAACCCCATGCAGTGTAAACACAAAGTAAACCACATCTGGGAACATCTTAATGAAACAATTTGCAATCAGAGATAAAAACAAAAATTTTAAAGTGCCTCCCTCAACAAAGAAAAGACGCTACAGGAAGAGGCGTAATGACGAGAATGACAGCAGACTTCTCAGACCCCACGCGGGCCGGGGGCCCACGGGACAGCACAGAAGGTGCTGAAAGGCCGGACCGCCAGCCTGGAGTCTACGTCCAGCAAACGCATCTTTCAAATACGAAGGCAAAACAGTCATTTTCAGACAAAGAAAAGCCCAAAGAGTCCGCGAGCAGACCTGTGCCACCAAGAACTGTCCTAAGGCGGTTCCTCAGGCTGAAGGAGAAATGACGCCTGATCGGACTCTGTCCACACAAATAAAAGTCCCGGAACCGGTACAGGTGTCGGGGACATGAAACTCAAGTACTTTTCATTTTTTAAGTTCTTTAGTAGATAACAGGCTGTTTTTAAAAAGAATGAGAAAGACTCCTGCATGCTGCTGTGGCGTGACCGCCAGAATACCGTTAGTGGGAAAAGCCACCGGAACAGGGTGTGAGGCACGCGCCGCGAGAGCAGGTGCTGGGGAGAGACACGCACACGCATCCGCGTCTCTGCGAGAAACGTGTCGGTGGACGAGAACCTAACTTCCACGTTACCTGGAAAACAAAGACAAGCTGGCTGCAGGGGCGGGCGCAGAGCCGTCAGATTATCTTCCTACACCTGCCTTTACAGGTTCAATTTTGGAACCACATCAATGTTTTACATAATTATTTTAAAAAATTAAATCAGAAAGTGACTTTAAAACACAAGTAATTTGTAGAATGCTTGAAATAATAAATAGAAGTTATAAAAAAAAGAACTCGTGACATCTGACTCGTGAAATAAAAAATATAATAAAATAATTTCACTGCACATCTCTGTGGGAAATACCTAAAGGACAAGAATACCTGTAAAGAAATCACAAACTGTCCCAGAAATCACGAGGCTCGTCACAATACTGGAGCCTAAAACTCACGCAGAGAGAAAAGCAAATGGGCAATCGCGTCCCCGTTGGGGACAAACGCTGCTGATGTTAAAGGGGCAGAAATTTTAAACTTAAGTAGAAACTCTGTGATCTTAAATTACCAACATGAAAATAGCAGTATTAATTCTTAAACTGTTCAAAACAAAATTCTGACTGTTCACTGAAATGACCTAGAAAGAGTGGCTCATCCACAAAACGTCCGTCATTTAAATAACGATCATCGGATCAAGTCTCCAGCCCGGTCACAGCACCAGTTACGAAGACTGTAAACCTGAGAGAAGGGCGACAGGAGCCTTTGAAACGACAGCGCAGGGTTGCAAACGACAAATCCTGACATGCAAGTTCTTCAGGATAAACAACCGGCTTCTTCAACAAACACACTGCAACAGAGTCTGGGGCCTGACGAACGTGCCGGTCACAGGTCCGCCCGTGTGAGCTCAGGCTGTTGGAAGCCTTAAGAGCAGGAACCCGGGACCCAGCGGGGCACCATCTGATGGCCACATTTCCGCTCACGGTTACCGGTAGCTCGTTAAGTAGTCGGCTCATTAGGTAACAGCTTTTGATGGATACCTGATCGTTGCCCACCCTCTGAAGAGCCAGGGGACAGGAAAAGGGGTCTACCTCCCCCGATCTCTAGCCGCCCCTGTGGAGGCTCTGGGCAGACACACCCCACGGAGGGCTGGGCCTCTCTAGCGAGGGTCTAACGAGGGTCCTACGAGGGTCCTTCCCCGCGTTCACACACAGATCCGTGGAGAAAACCCTGACTGTGTGAGCACCTGCATCTCTCTAGAGAAAGAGCCCGCGCATCTCACCAGCTTGGAGTTTAAAAGCACTGCTTGAAGTAGGCTTGTAGTGACAGTCACTTTATAAATAAAAACAAACGCTTTGCTTTGGCCATCTGCCTCAATCCCGATAGCCAAGTTTTGCGAAGCGGACCCCCGCGCAGCTCCCACTCGCCCTCCACGGTCCTGACGGGGCCACGGAGCATGCAGAAAACAGGACGCATGCGTGCCAGGGGCAGCCGTCAGAGGGACCTACAGAGGCTCCACATTTATAGACCGCTTTAAGGTGTGAAAATTGTACACTGCATTAGTGATATAATTACAAAAATGGGGGAAATGTTATAAAAGTAACCTAATTTATTTATTGTAGAAAATACAAAAAAAAACAAAAAACAAAAAACCTGACCACAGCAACGGAAAAGCCCAACATCTCTACCCACCCATCGCTGTTGCTGATGACCTGGTCTGTACCCTCTGGTCCTGCGAACAAAAGTCAAAATGGTTTCATAGGACCATCTTCCTGAATTAAAGTACTCGCCAAACACCTGAGTGAGAGACTTACAAGTTAAAAAAAAAAAAAGAAACTTAAAAGCGTGCAGCTGATAAAACAGCGAAGCAGCACCTGTTTTCAGGCAGGTAGTCTCCGCCCCCTCCAAGTGACACCCCCTTAAGATGCAACGTGCAGGAACATGCACAGTCCACGCCGAGAGACGCATGAACAAACTGGGGAGAAGTAACAGCTCCTCCTTGGACCAGAGCGCAGTGAGTACGTGCGGATGGATGACGGAAATGGAAAGCCATCACGGGGCCCACACCGCGGTCATACCTGCTGTGGGCAAGCATCGGCAGTAAAAGCCAAATGAAGGGGTCTCTAAGTGTCCCCACACCATGTACTTACCAACTACGCGGGGAAACAGCGACTTCTCTATCAAAAGAAATCTGGCAGGCCCCAGTGACAGAGCGACAAAGCTGGCACCACCAGCAGTGAGACTTGCCGGGTATCACTGACACCCAGGGTGCCAGGGCCTCCACGTGGTGTGCCAGGCAGGGACACCGTCACTTCCGGTGTTCTTGCCAAAACACACAGCCTGATTTCAATCAGGACGAAGCATCGAAGAAACCCAAACTGACAGGGACTCTACAAAAAAACTAGCCAGTACTTTTCAAAACCATCGAACTTATAAAAGGCAAGGGAAGACTGAGAAACTGTCCCAGATGGGGATGCGGCATTGGTGAGCGATGCAGGGTCCCAGACCAGAGAGAGGGCATGAGCGGCACTCTGGAGACGAGTGGGAAAATCTAGAGAAGCTCTATCGGTGAGCTCCGAGCACTGTTTTAACTGAAGCTGAGGCAATTATACAGTTACACAGGAGACCTGTGTACAGTTTCAGGAAGCCAGGTGAAGGGTACGCAAGGACTTGGTGCTATTTTTTGCAACATTTTTGTAAGTCCGACATTATTTCAAAGTGAAAAACTGAAAGACATAAAACTTTAATTTAAAAAAAAAAAACACTTCTGATTTGAAAATAAAAGCAAACAATTAATAAATGTAATTATACACTACGGGCTTTTCTCCTCAAAGAGCCCCGGCAGGAAGATGCGAGAAAAGCCACTGGGAGCATCCCCTTGGCCCCCTCAGCATGGCTTTCGTTTTCTCAGCTGCAACCAAGACGTGGCTGCTAAGAACTGCTACTCCACTCCGAGAGAAAACTGGAGGACACCAATGGCCGGCAGTTGACATCTGACGTCAGGCCCGCCCGAGGACGGGGGTGGAGGGAGAGCAAGGCGGACAAGCTGCTCTGGAGGCTCAGCATCCACACTCCGGCCAGCTGCTCCCCAGGCAACGCGGAAGCACCGTGGCCAAGTCTTCCAAGTTTTCAAAACAGGCAAAATTCCAGATTCGCAGGTAAGCCGGCCTCAGTAAGGCAGGCCAGACGCACCCTGAGTCCAGTTCCGCCCTGGCGCCAGCCGTCCACTCAGCCCAGCCAACACCTGCACCTGCCCCTCGTGCACAGCTGGGGCGTTCACAAGTCAAGGCCCCTCTTACCAAGGCACGCAAAGAGAGCCAGCCTCCGGCGGGGGCCCAGGGAGGCTGCGTGGGGCTAGACTCTCAGCTCTCAATGCCCGTGTCCACTCACCTGCCACACCTGTCCCTGCTGCTCTCTCGCTTCCGCCAGCAAGACCCCACTTCCACACCTTCACCCCTTCCCTCCTCATCCCACGTTCAGAAAAAAGGGAAAGGACAAAGAGTGACAGGTAGATCTGAGAACAGGTGAAGGAACACCTGTTAGGCTCCCACTTGTAAAATTTCCGTTACCAAAGCAAGCTCCAACACTGACTCTGCCTTCCAACGTCAATCCAAAATTTCTCAGAATCACACAAAGGTGAAACATTTACTAGGAGTAAAACCATGAAAACACACCCTTCTTGGAAAGTAAAATAAAACTCTTTCCTCATTTTCGATAGGCAAAAATGTGATGATGCTGAGTACGCTTACCTGAGTCGCGCCCGCCTCATCAAGGGCGCCACTGCACGCTGCGCTCTGGCGAGCATCCCCTCCTCCCAGGAGTGCGCCGCCCTCGGGGGCTACCGGCCTCTCCTCCGGGACAGGCGCAGCGACAGCCGAGCTCTTCCCCTTCGCCGTCTTTTTCTTCGAATGCGCACAGTCACCTTTTGTTTTTCTCTGTCGGAACTGAGCAAGCTGCGCAAAAACGTAGAGAAGTAGTAAAGGCAGAAGTAAGTGAGAAAAATGTAACAGAACCACCAAGTCAGCAGGCTCGTGGGGAACATGAGGCTCTGGGGTGGCTCGGTGCACTCAGCCACAGCTGGCCAGGTTCACGCCAACCACCAGATCGCTGTCCCACTGACACCTAGGATGCCAGGACCTATGCTCAGAATTGCACCCAGGTGCCTTACAGTGAAGACTGCCCGTCATGCTCATGCACCCAGGAGAGAGCGGCCGAGTGGCAGAGCGGCTTTTCTAGCTCCTGGCATTCACAGAAAAGCATTTTTAAAAATGCACCTATTTAAAGGACCGGTAGCTTAACCGAGGTATGTTTAAGGTTTAGAACTATATAAAAGCTAAAATCTCTCCCTTTTTGCCCCCATTTCTCCCCAGTCAAGGAAATACATAGCCAACTCCCTGGCCATAGACTCTGAGACAAAGTACCGAAATAGCAAAAAATTAATTAAGCCAGGTCAATCTAACATTCTCCTTTATGGAATCAGATGTTCTAGTTTTCATGACACAGCTCACCAAAGCACCAGGGACCTCCACAGAATGTCGCCCATCAAAAGGCACAACCCAGCTGTTCTGTCCCTCGAATCGGAGGTTCAGACTTTGCTCACATCCCACCCCCCCACTTACACCTTACTTAAAAGGTATGCGGTCTCACAGTGTTTGCAAAGGGCAACATCTGTTCCTTTAAATGACAACTGTGGTCACAAAAAAAAATGCGTTTAAGAAACATCTAAGTAAATGATAATGAATGTGCACAACTCACTCCTTGGGCATAAGAAAATTCCGCAAGGCCATTCTCGTGAGGAAAACCGTCTGGCAGGGCAGGTAGTGCCTTCAAAACTAGCCCCTCATCCCCTTCACGCCCCAGCCCATCAAACCTCAGCACTGCTGACGAGTCCCCTTCCTGCATCACAGCCCTCGCCTCCGGCTGCCCAACAGGAGCTATCTTGTTCCTTCCCGAGACCAGGTTAATCGTCGCCCTGGAAGCTCCTGCGAGCACATTTACTCACATTTACAGACCACAGCAAGCTCGGGGCACACACAGTGCTGAGCCCAGGCACATGCGAAGAGAGAAGAAAACAGGCCACAGCCTCCCTATTCAAACGTGTCAGAAGTTTCACCTTCACGGGAAGCTTGAACGAGGCCACTCTGTCCTCTGCCCGTCACCCTGTCATTAGATGCTACTGTTCCTGTCATTAGCTCACACCAGTCACGAACTGTTCTGAATGGTTTATTTAATGCAAGGGCCCTGTCGTTTCCCAAGGGAAGGGACGAGCAGTGAATACTTCCCACTAGCTAATCCACGGAAAACTCCCAACAGTCGACCACATCTGACCTGGAACACCGCAACGTCCTGTGGCTCTCGCTACTACTCGCTGGCACTGCAGAGAGGGTCCCGTTCATTTGTCCCTGACAGCGGGTCACTTTCCACAGCCACAAGAGGGTGGGGCCCAAGCCACAGCCAAAGCGTCCATGGAGGTTCTATTCTGCCACTAGAGCCCGGGGCCACTCAGCACATGGTATAATCCCGCAATATGTGCCAAAACATTGAGAACCAGAACTACACCTCTGTGAAAATGTGTTAGAACAAAGATGATCAAAACGCGCCTGGAGACACGGGACTCCAGGACCACTGAGTCTGAGGCAGCATCCGCATCCCAGGGATGTAGCACACGCCCCAGGAGGCTCTGCCTGGATGTCTGGAGCTTCCCTACGAACCCAGCATGGGGGAGTCCTCCACCCTCACCTGCTGAGAACCATCCACCTGAGTCCCAAACAGCAGGGAGGCAAGAACAGGAGCTTCTGGACGCCAGCAACATTAAGCAGTAGCAGGTCAGCGGTAGGTACTTCGCAGTATAAACAAGTCACGTGTTCCTAGACTACTACTCAGAGACCTTTTTATATTTAAAAAATATTGCAAAATTCCAAGTAAAACGAAAATCTGCAAGTACTTCAAAACGGATGAAAGCGGACGTGAGCCCTAGAGAGCGCGCCTGTCTGCCAGGACTGAGGGAAGTCACAGGCGCTCGAAGTCCTCCAGGAATCCTGAGCGCTGACAAAGTGGAGCCGTAGCAGGTACAGGTGCGCACAGGGGTGCAAGTGCGCGACGTGACGTGCTGGCTGTCCAGGAGAACGAGGACGCGCGGTGTGGTGACAGTGTCCTTCCCCTATCAGCCTGCCCTTCATTTTCTACTGGGGTCTGGATGTGTGCGGGCGGTGAGGGACGCGGAGCGTTCCTAAGCCACCACTGTCCGTTTGGGCACCTCGGACCCTGGCGGAGACTTCATGGCAACTCCAAGAAAGGCCGCCACGCCAGCTTCCCTAGAAACGCGGGAGGGCGGGGCGGGGTCCCGGCAGACACCCCCACCCCGCCCGCTGGCACCGCTCGTCCGGGCCCAGGCCGCCCCGCCCCCGGCTCGCGCGCAAGCGCAGCCCCGAGAGTCCCGGCGTGCCCAGCGACCGGCCTCCGAGAGCGGAGCCGCGCGCCCCCGGCGCCCGATTGGCTGTGGCCAGGGAGGGGGCGGGCCCGGGCAGAGGGCGGCGGATTCAAGATGGCGGCGGCCAAGAGGCGGCTTCCAGCCCAGTTGGTGGAAAGGGCAAGAGTGTGGCGGCGACCCAGCCTGGCGCGTCCGCTCCTGGCAGGGGCAGTGGCGGGCACTGCAGCCCGCCCGTAAGGGTCCACACCGGGGCAGCGGGGGGAGGAGGCGCTACCGTTTACCTTCGCTCTCCCAGCCTCCACCTTTCTGCGCCGCTGCTCTTGCTCATCTTCCATGTCCCTTCAGGGCCCTGCAGGGTCGCCCGCGAGGTGACGGGGCCGATGCGGCACCGCCTTCGCTCTATTTACACTCCCTCCCCCTTCGTCCCGGCTCGCCCTCCCCTGCGACAACTGTCACGCAGACGTGAGCCCGCCCCGCGTCTGGCCCCGCCCTTGGGCGAGCACCGCCGGCCCCGCCGCCAATCAGGGCCCACGTTCCTGCCCTCGCTCCTGCGCGTTTAGGGAGGTGCGGCCCAAGCGGAGCTTCGCCCCTGCAAGCCTCTGATAGGCGCAACGATACTCCAATCAGCAGAGCGCAGTGGCCTTGGAACTCGCTGTGGTTGGTCGATTTTAAAAGAGCTGGGACACCGCCCGGTCTGCTCAGGCGCGCACGTTGGGAGATGCTATTCCGCGGTCTCCCGCGCGTGTCGCAGGAACGCCAAGGACCACGCAGCAAGAGTAGCCATTCACTTTGTCCCTGACTCGTTACTCGGTTGTTAAGCGTGGTCCCTTGGGGAGTCGAGGCCGACTCCAAAGTAGCCGGAGTGCCTGCAGAGCCCACCCCACCTTCCTCTTCAAGGCAGTGTTTCCGGGCCGCCCACTCCCGTGCCCGCCCGCATCTACCTCGTGAGCGCCCAGGGAACAGCTCCGGAGCCGGGCCCCCTTGCCTGGGAAGTTGCGACTGGCTTCGGCTGCAGTGGGCATCTCGCGTCTCCTCCCGCTCCGTCATGTCCCTCCCCTGTGTTCTCAGGGGGCTGAACCCTGGTCACTGGTGTGCTCCCTTCGCCTCTGGGGTGCTCTTTGTTCATTTCACAGTCGCAGACAGCCAGCAAGGTCGCTTGGATTCTTTTCCTATGCTTCGCTTCCCCTGTCGTGTGACCACTTCTACCTCCTTGCCTGTGGGCGCCTGGACTCACAGAGGGAGGCCAGAGTGCCAGGGCAGCCAGTTAGGAGTTCGGTGGGAATCTGGGTCAGGACCTCCAACCACACAGAGCCCAGAGTCGCAGGAACAGGAAGCCATTAAGACTGGCGCCACTCCTGGACCCATGTATTCTTCATACTGGGGACACTGTGAGATCAGTTAATGTGGCTGCCCCCAGCTTGCAGCTACTGGATGGTGCGGCATACGATCTGACCCGAGGGTCCCACCCTCGCTGTCCGCACCTTTGCCATAAAGTAGTCCCCTGGGTCAAAGAGTTTTGGGGGGACTCCATGCGGGTGGGAAGTTGTGCCTGCTGAGGCACTGCCGGCAGGAAGGACAAAGCCGTACCTGGAGCACATCTGTTCCTGTCCGACAGTCTCTGGAACCTCAGGACAGAAGGGACTCCATAGGCTGACCTGCCAAGTGGCCTGTGGTGTCCTTGAGGAGAAAAATTAGGATAAATTTTTAAATGAAAACAGCAGTTGTACCCAGTCCTAGGTCACCAGATGGAGAGAGCTGGCCAGTGAAAAGCAAAAACAGTCTCAAGTGGAAAAGAATGAAGGCTTTGAAATGTTGGGGTAAATCATTCCATGTGCTGTATTTACCACTACAATTTTGCTGTGAACCTGAAACTTCTCTAAAAAGAATAAAGTATTAAAATTTTTTTAAAAGGAGGAAAAGGAATTAATAATTGGGTTAATAATTCATGTTCTCTAGAAATCTGAAGTCTCATAAAATCATTATTCCTTAGCTTCAAACTTCACTCTAACTGTTTGTCCAAGAAAGAAAACAATGCAAAGTGTTTATTTCCAGCTCATGGTTTTAATTAACAATCAAATGCTGGTAGTGTAATCAAGCTCATTGAAAGCTGATAAGCTCTGATTAACTTACATTAATCCAAAGCATCTGACCTGTACATCTTGTTACTCTAGCGTAACTACCTGGGTGAGTGATGCCAACCAGTGTGGGTGCCCAGGGAACAGCAATGCTGTCACCAGGGGGTGATCTTGTTTACCTAAATGTGCCTAACATTCTGTCTTATTTTACCTTTTCTCATCACTCTCGGTAACATCTCACCATTAAAAGGAAAATGAAAGCAAAGCCCTTAAGTTAAGGTCTCTCAATAGAACACACCACATTTCAATTGCAGGATTAGGGCGCCACAGAGTCCAGGAGGATGACAAAGACTAGGTAGGAGTCACAACTCAGCAAGAGACACGGAGACCACTGAATAGACCTGTGCCTTGACTTCCCTCTGCAAGGAGTGAAAACACCCATGAAACAGCTCTGCTACAGGTCTGGGCCATTGTAGAGCTGGGTCGTATGACAGGACTTCAAAGGGGCTGCAACTAGAGAGGTGGCATGAAAAGATTGGGGTAGGTGACCGTGCAGAAGTCATCGTGGCAAATGCACTTGTGTGTCTGAGTTTCCTGTCCCATCCGCCCATGCCTGTGCCTTTACTTGAAAGGGGTGTGCATGCAGACTGTATTCTCTTTACATACTACAGTGCATCTGAACTCTGGGGACCCACGTGAATGGTTGTCCCCGCTGGCCTGGTCAGCCATCGTCAACTGTTCTCAGAACCCCAGAATCATGTCCATGGCCATTCTAGACAGGTCCTGTCATTGGGGGATACTCACCCTCAGGGATAGAAATGACCACACTCAGGTGCCGGCTGTGCCCGGTGACCTCTTCGCACAGGACAATGCGAGTTGAAGGGTAACGCGGGCTGGAGGAGCCTGACAGACACGCCTCCGCCAGGGGTCATGGTCAGCACCAATGGTGACGGGTCACGTCAATGGCAGGGACCTGCATAGGGTGTGACGAGCAGGGCACTGCCCCTCTATGGTTTCCCCCACAACAGCCCGCGTCCCCCTCCAATCAGGAGAGGTCTCCGAGCTAATCCCAGCTGAGGGGCTTCCTACAAAACGCCTGAGCAGCCCTCCTCAAGACCGTCAGGGTCATCAAAAGCAAGAGGAGCCAGAGGAGACATGATGACTAGATGTCATGTGGTGTCTTTGATGGGATCCTGGGACAGAAACAGGAGGTTAGGCAAAAGAATAAGGAAATGAACTATGAACTTTAGTTAATGCATCAGTGTTCATTGTAACAAGTGTCATACTAATTAATATGTTAACAGTAGCGGAGCCGCATTTGAGAACTCTCTGTAAATCTTCCCATCTTTTCTGTGAATCTGAAACTGTTCTGAAAACTAGTTTTTTTTAACTGTCTCACAAGCTCATACAGATGGAGATGCATCACGCCCCCCAGGGTGGCCCCCCTGATTACCTTGAGTTGCGACGTTAACCAGTTTTTGTGCAATTTGGACCTCCTGTGTGAACATTAGGGTTATGATACCTATAAAACCTAAATACTGCAGTGTAGGGGCAACTTAAGGAATTAGCCCAGTTTTGGCCATCTGATGCAAGTCTCTGGGTCTGCCGCGTTGAGGAGAGGGCGGGCCGTAAGTGCAGAGCCCTGCTCAGACCCCAGCCCTGGACTGGTCGTCATTTGCCATTCCAATTTCAACCCTGTTACATCTTCCATCATCTGTTTGACCAAGTGGTGAACCTGAAATAGAAACCCCATAGAACGAAGGGCCACCTTCTCGGTCCATGCCTGCCCTCCCTGCAGAGCACCCATTACAAAAGTCCTCCCCTACTGGGCACACACTCCCTCCTGCACCCGTGGACATGCACTCGGCCCCACGTGCCCTGGTCTGGGCAGAGGTCCTGGCTGGGCAGTTGCAGCACTGGACACATGTCTTGCCCAGAGGTATGGAGGCCTGGGCCAGTCAGTGTTCCTTGAGGGGCCAGCTAGGTGCCCTTGGGGTAGGCACACTCTGAACCCAGCCCGGAAGTCCCTGGGTGGGTCATTGGCCACCTCCCTAATGCCAACCAGAATTTCCTGAAATCTGCAGTAAGCTGGTCCCCCACCTGCCCCATGGTGTCTGGGCTCCGCTCCCATCTACTCAGAGGGTCCCTAGGAGAGGCCAGGGGTCTGCTGGCCTCCTGAAGGCAGTAAAGGATGAAGGGTGCCGGCTCCTGAGTGCAAGCGGGATGGCTACGCCACCCCTTCCCCACAAGGCTGGCCTCTTCTGGGCCTTGTCCTGGGGGAGCACATGAGTGGGTGGGGCCTGTCCTCCCCCAAGCCCGAGCTCTGCCCTTGTGGCCCCAGCTGCTGCCTACTTTTGCCCTCCCAAGAAGGCCTGCCTGGCCACACCTGGGGATGGAGGTGTTTTCAGGTAACCCCTGCGTGGGAACGAGGCAGGGCCTGGGAAGGACTCTCAGCAGAACCTGGCAACCAGGGCCTCCCTGTCTGCAGCGCCTAGCAACCGCCGGGCAGGCTGAGGACTCTGTGGTCAGGCGAGTGGGCCCTCCTGCTTGCTGGTAGAGGCCCGTCTCCAGGAGGTAAACCGAGCCTGGCTGCCAGACCCTTTGGTGGCACCAGGGCTGAGGCCGATTCTTCCTGGCCGAGCAGTGCTTTCCTGCGGACAACTGCCAGCCACAGTGACGAGCCTGAAGCATCCCCTCTTCCACTTCCAAGATGCTGGACCCCTCTGTGGCAGACCAGGTGACCCGGCTGACTCTGAAACTCTTGGAGAAGGTAACACGGCCGGCCCCAAGTTTCACGTTTTCAGCGCCTGGTTAGGGGGTGCAGCTCTAAAAGGCGACATCATCCCAGAGTGTCCCGCTCCCCAGCAGCCAGTCTCCAGTGGTCTTTAGCCTCGTGCAAAAGGGCTGGGGTCCCTTGGTTGTTCGGCTTTGTGTTTGCACAGAACTAAGTAGCGTGTTCCAGCAATCTCCACACCCACACGCCCACGGCCTGAGCACCTCTGGGGCCCCACGATGGTCCCCCAAGCAGCCTCAGAGTTTTGAGGTTTAAGGGAAAACAGCTCACCAGTGCAGACCCACAGCCATGGGGCTGGGCCAGGCAGGCAGCCTGGCAGACCCGTCCTCGCCCTGCTTTTCTATCCTTGGGGTCTGCGTAGGCCACACAGAGCAGCAGCTCGTCCGTGTCCCCACCTGTTATTCCTCTCTGCTGCCCTCACGGCCCTGCACCTCCCCCACCCCTGCCTGGGGGCCCACAGGTTGCCTTGGAGGGGCCGGCAGGGGTCGCCCCAGGATGGGCCCAGGATGGGCAGTCAGTGTGGCCAGGGACGCAGAGCTGGCCTGGGTCCAAGTCTTCAGAAAGCTGTCCGAAGCGGGTCAGACGTTTCAGAGCATCTGCCCTTAGAGAAAGGTGGGACAAGTGCATTGTATGGAAAGTGACACACGGTCCCTAAGGGGATGAGGGCCCTTGCTGCCTGACTCCTGCCCAGTCCCCTCCATCTGGGGTGCTGTTCCCTCCAGAACCTTCTGGGCCATTCCGGAGCACACAGGCAGGTGCACCACATCCCCCAAGCCCCTACACAGAGCCAGAGCCTGAGCCCATGTCCCAGCATGCTGCCATTTCCTCACAGAAGCTGGAGCAGGAGCGTGAGGATGTGGATTCTGAGAACCCGCATCTCGTGTCAGGTAAGAGCCGGGGCTTCCTGGAACCCCACGGGCTGGCGTGAGACTCGCCTTCTGCTGAGGTCCCTCTCATCCTGTCCGCGCAAGGCTGTGCTTAGTATGTGGCTTACATCCAGAACTGAGGGTTCTTGTTTCCATCTGTGTGTGCACGCACGCACGCACACACACATGCACACACACATGCACGCACCAGGAGCTCTGCGGAGTGCTTTCCTGTTGTCTCATCTTCAGTCAGCAAACCCCAGGACGGGTATACCCATCACCCCATTTTGCAGATGGGAAAGTTCAGGCCCAGGTCACCCCCAGGTCCTGGGCAGTGAGGTTGGGGTTCTGATGTCCGCCAGTTCCTCAGCACGGGTTTCCCCGCAGGAGACGAGGTGGCCCTGCACAGCGCCCTGAGGAGGAGGAAGGCCCTTCTGCAGAGGCTCCGGGTAGGCCTGGGGTGCTGTGACTGGAGCCCTGCCCCAGACAGGGCAGGGGTGGGGTCTCTGGGTCTCGGAGGCCGGTGGCTCTGGAAGGTAACGGGCACTGGGAGCCTTCAGGCCGCCGTCAGGGATGGGCTCTGTCGGGGAAGCCAAACGCCACCGGTCTGGGCCGCGCCAGCCTGTGCGTGGGCGGCCGAGCCCCCTGCTTCCACGCGCGCCGGAGGCGGAAACGCTCTGCAAGGCCGACTCCCGCTGAGTGGGGTTCTGGGGGCATAGCGGCCTCGCCCCGGCTCAGTCCACTCGCAGCAGCAGTTCTATAGTGAAGGAGGCGCTGAGGCGGCTGGAACGGAAACTAGCTCCTATTATTTGCTAAACTTAAAAAGAAGCGTTATTGTCATGTGTGCCCCGCTAAGAGGGTTCCGGGGTTCAGCAGTGGCCACACCGTCCGGAGGGCGGTGGGTGGAGCAACGTGGACCCACGGGCCAGGACACGACCCCCCTCCCGTGTGGCAGGAACAGCTCCTCCTGGAAGAGCTCGCCCGTGGGGCAGTGCTGTCCCCACCGGTGTCCCCCAGGGGCGTCTACACCGCAGCTTCCCCGCCCCCGCCGGCCCCGGAGCCACTGCGCATCATCCAGCACCCGGTAGGGCTCCCTCCTAGTGACCCGGGCAGGACCGCTGCGGGCGGGCAGGCGGACAGGTGGATGCCGTAGGACGCTCCCTCCACCATACGTTCAGGTAGCCAGTTGCCTGGCCCTTCCTAGGTGCCCCAGCCTCCCGCCACCATCGTTCAGCAGCTACCTCAGCCGCCGCTCACCACGCAGACCCCTGCCGCCCAGGCCCTCCCTGCTCAGAGGTCCGGAAGTATCAAGGAAGGTGAGTGTCCCTGTTACTGTGACCGGCTGCCTTCGGAATTCTCCACTTGGTAAGCAGGACAGTCACTGAGGGTCAGCTTTGGCTAATCGGGGACTCTGTGTTACCGACAGGACAACAGCATGACTTGGGGACCGCCTCCCTGACAGATATCCTTGAGGGAGGCACAGGGGGGTGGGGGGAGGACTTGCTGTCGGGAGAGCTGGGCTCCAATCCCAGCCCGCCCAGCCGTTAGCTCTTCAAGTGCCTGGTCCAAGTGCTTCTTCTTTTTAAATTACTTTTAAATACTTGGTTTTAAAACAGCTTTCCTGAGGTGACAAAGAATAACTTGCACGTATTCGGAGTACACAGTTTGATAAGTCTTGACATAAATCGAGACCGGGAATGCCCACCATCCCACAAGCTTCCTCGCACCCCTCCACACACCCCCTTTCCGCCTCACGGGAGTCTGCTGGCGGCTTGTCACTGGGCCAGCCTGATTTTCTGTGTTCCTGCACACGCAGTCACAGAGGGCGCCGTTCTGTGTGGCCGCTGCCGCTCGACACAGCTGTAAGAGTCGCATCTTTAGCTAGGTTCCCTGCCTTGCTCAGTGGCTGAACCAGGTCCCGTATCCTTCGCCGGTGGGTGGACGTCTGGGCTGCTGCCAGTGTTCGGTCACAAGGCTGCCAAGGACGTTCGCGTCTGGGTCTCCCAGGGCACACGTTTCCAGTCTTTGGGCTAAATGTCCAGGAGTGGAACGGACGAGTCATGAGGCAGGTGTGTGTGTGCGACTTTTCAAAAAACTGCCATAATGTTTCCAGCGTCTGTCCGGCCGAGTATGCAGATCCAGCCCCTCCACATCCGTGAGCCTGCGGTCGGCTTTTCAACCTTGGCCGTCTCAGTGGGCAGTGCTAGGTCACCGTCGTTTTGTCTGCATTTCCCCAGTGACCCACGCTGCTGGGAGACTTGGGTGCACGGACCTGTGTTCTCAGTTCTGCTCGACTACCGCAGCGCGTCCTGCACCGCGGCAGGGGCCAGGCCCAGTCCCGGGGAGCAGCTCGCACACGCCGTGGCCGCAGGACGGCCCTCTCGCAGTGGCGACTCTGCCAGCCTTCCCTCTCGCTCGTTGATTTCTCCACGTGGCAATGGGTGTCTGAATGTCCCTCCTTTTTACGGCCGAGAGTGTCCATGTGTGGTCCAGGTGTGGATGGACCTCGCTCTGCTTCTCTGTTCATCCGTCCACGCATACTTGGGTTGCTTTCATTCCATCTCGAAATCCTTAACTTAGTCACATCCGCAAGATCCCTCCAGCCCTGTAAGGAGATAGGATCACAGATTCTGGGCATTTGAGCGTGGACATTGCTGGGGGCCACTGTCCAGCCTGCCACACTGTCCAGTTACACTGTTAGCCCGCAGATTGTGGGCCCGTTCTCTTTGGGGCTGGGGGTCCTGTTCTTTCCAGTGGAGCCACTACGGCAGTGCCTTTGTCACCTTCTGCTGAAGGGACGTGCCTGGGAATGAGACGGCGGGCCAGGAGGCCGTGCCGGGCCGTCTTTCTGAGCCGCACCTCCCATCTGCACGCTGCCAAGGGAAGGAGGGTTTCAGTGACCACAGCATTTCACCGAAGCTCGGTGTGTTGAGTTTTCCGTCTTTCTGACCTGGGAGGCTTGTCGTGGAAGCTCACTCTGGTTTTCCTTTTCCTCTCGCCTTTCCATACATTTATTAGCTGTTTGAATCTCCTTTTCGTGAGCTGCCTGTTTGAGTATTTTGCCCATTTTTCTTCCAGGCCATCCACCTCTCGCTGATTTCTAGGACTCCTTTACGTGCTCCCGGTGGGTCCTTTTGGACACACATGGACTGCAAATGCCAAGTCCTTTCTGTGGCCCCTCCACTCCTCATGGTGCCTTTGGGTGAACAGAAGAGCTTGGTTTCCAGGCTTTTCTTTCACGGGTAATGGCTTCGGTGTCCCGGTTTCAGGCGGTGTCACCGTAACCCAGCGGCACGTTTTCTCCTGCAGCTTTGTCTGCCTTTCCCGTTTGGATTTGCAAGCCATCGGGGGGATCTGCGTGTGCTGTGTTAGGGGCCAGTGCTATTTTTTTGCCATGGACATCAGGTTGGCCCTGTGCCATTTTCTGACGACTCTGTCCCACTGCACTGACATGTCCCTTCATTGTGAGGCTGAAGCAAACGGCATGAGTCCATTTCTGTGCCCTCCTGCCATCGACTGTCAGTGGGAGTCCTGCTGGCCTCACTGGGGATGTGTCCTCCTTGGAGAGCTTCTGCTGCCATTGCTGGATGGGGCTGCCTGTCCGCCTCCTGGTCCTGCACGCGGGGCCCAGACTGAGCTGCCGCAGGAATCTGGCTCTGTTTCAGCCGGGTTCTCCAAGGGGGCGGAGCCAGCAGGACACGCGCACAGAGAGAAAGACATACTTTAGGGAAATGGCTGTTTGGTTACGGAGGCCGGCTAGTCCAAAATCTGCAGGTGGGCTGGCCGGCTCGGGACCTGGGAGGAGCTGAGGGTTCCTGTTTGATTGACTGGGAGTGCGAGTAACCCTTGGGTGAGGCTGACATTGTCTGGAGGAAACACCAAATCCCCACGCCGTGTGTTTACGTGTTTCACAGGGTCCATGCTGGCAAAGGTTACACACTGCGTAGCACCCAGAGTTGAGACCATGTTCGTTTCCTGGAGCTGCTGTAACAAAGCACCATAAGCCAGGTGGCTTAAACAGTCTGGAGGCCACAAGTCCAACATCAAAGTGTCGCAGGGCTGCACTCCCCCGGGGTGGGGGGCGGGGGCAGGGTCTGTCCTGCCTCTGCCAGCAGTGGCTCCAGGCTCCTGGGCTTGTGCCCGGGCCCCACGGGGCCTTCTCTGTGTTGTATCTCTGTGTCCCCTCCTGCCACCATCTCCCTCTGCTTGTCTCTTAAGAAGACACTTTTGATTGGATTTGGGGCCCATCTAATAAGCCAGGAAGATCTCGTCTCCAGGTCCTTAATTACATTTCTGCAGACCTTTTTTCCAAATAAAGGCTCATTCTGAGGAGGTGGACACATGTTTCGGGGGCCACCACGTGGCTCAGGTGGACTTGAGGAGTCCGCTGGCAGGGAGGCAAAGTGGGGCCACCTCTCAGGAGCCCATGGGACTGTACCCACACGTCACAGCACACACACTTTGCACATGGAGGTTCCATGTCTCAGGTGTCCCCAGACCTGCGGGGGCTTGGACCCCTGTGCTGGTAGCTCTGTGGCTTGTGATGCTCTACACCTGTTCTGACAAATAGTCTGCTCTGAAACTCTGGTCTCTGGGGCCCTATGAGGACGAGCTGTCCACGATGACTGCCCCCTCTCCCTGCAGACATGGTGGAGATGCTGCTGCTGCAGAGTGCACAGATGCACCAGGTCATCATGCACAACCTGATGCTCCAAGCCCTGCCCCTGCCAGTGCCGGTGCCTCCCCGGGGGCACCCCACCCTGCAGGTAGGCTCGGCCTGGAGCAGACGCCAGGCGAAGGACCAGAGGACCTGGGTGGCTCCCGCCTTGGAAGCTGAGCATCCATGTGGCTCTGAGCAGCACAGTTTGGGCTCTGGGGTCTGTGGCCAGCAGTGAGGCCCCCAGCACTCTGGTCCCCAGATGAGGGATCCTCCTCTTCTGTCCCCTCCTCTCCCAGCCTTGCCCGTCCTGGGAACGGTGGAGGGGAAGGGGGGCCTGGTGGCTGGCCTGTAGGAAAGGACTCGTGCGTGCTGTGCCAGGACCTGCCACGGGCTCCCCCTGCTGGCCTGAGAGCGGAGAGGCAGAAGCCGCCCCACGTACACCACCACCATTACTACGCGCCCCCAGCTCCGCTGCAGGTGACCCCTGCGCCCGGCTTGCCTGTGCCGTACCCTGCATGGTCCCCGGCGGTCTCAGCTGCCACCCTCCCACCAGCCGCCAGCTTCCTGCCTACTGTACGCCACGTGGCCGGCCCCTCAGCCACTGCCCTTAGCCCGTGAGTCCTGGCAGGGCTCAAGGCCACCTTCCTGGCTCTGCAGGGGAGGACCCCGGGGCCTGGGTCACCCTCACCA